>NW_007514113.1:0-242 GCF_000475195.1 Diaphorina citri
AGAGAACTTACTGACCTTACTCAAGATATCAAGATAATCCTACCTTTTAAGCGCTAGGTCGTGAGTTCAATCCCCGCCTGGAACGAACTTAATTCTGAATAGGTAAGGTTTGTTCTCAGAAGGGCGAACTATCCTATCATGGCCTCTCTGCGATATCGGGACAATTAGACCTCCGTTGTTTGGGGTTACGTACGTCACGTCAAGTGATGGTAGTGTGGCTGTACGAAATCGCCTACAATCTA
>NW_007514114.1:0-242 GCF_000475195.1 Diaphorina citri
ATTGAAGATATCTTTGTGATAATATCGAATAAGTAATGATATTTATGTGAAAAAATTGTTCATTTTGAGATAACATTTTACAATACCAGAAACCGTGACCTAAGATGAAATGATAAGACCTAAGCAAACCAAAACCTAAGAAAGAAAATAAAAGAAGTTAGTGCAGAACTTTTTCAGTGGCGAAACGACTCCTAAGAACCAAACTAATTTTATCGAACTTAATTTTACAGAATGGTTTTCCC
>NW_007514115.1:0-242 GCF_000475195.1 Diaphorina citri
TGGTGTCCTTCCCACACTGGCATATCGGGAAATGAAATTGTGGACAGAGCCACTAGACAACTCGATGGTGCTGAAATTATTAATCTAAGTTCTCCTGCCGACCTCATTCCGGTTGGTAAAAAGTATCTTCTTGAAAAATGGCAAAAATCCTGGACAGAATTAACCAATAACAAACTGAAGCGCATAAAACCAACAATTGGGCCCTGGAATGTATCAGATTGCAATAGTAGATATGAGGAAGT
>NW_007514116.1:0-242 GCF_000475195.1 Diaphorina citri
GAATATCTACTGGAGCCTTTAAATCTAGCCGAATAGAAAATCTTCAAGCCGATGCAGGTGAGCCTCCATTAAATTTTAGGCGTTACTACTTAAGTGGAAATTATATCGCCAAAGTTATTTATAACATTAATAACCCCATGAGGGATATAATCATGAACATATCCAGACATGGCAGGGACTTAATATTTGTTAATAGTTCCAAACCCTTAGCTGTTAGGTTTTCCGAATGGATTGACCTCAAG
>NW_007514117.1:0-242 GCF_000475195.1 Diaphorina citri
TTTTTTTGGGGGGGGGGGGGGGTGCTCTCCTATGTACATATGTGGCCCGCATACACATGGAAGTTGGAAACTCCTGCTCTATCTCTAAAATCCTCCACTCTCTCTTTTCCCTCCTCTTTTACCTGTTCTATTTTTGTTCTCTCCCCTCCTGCATCCCCTCTTCCCTCACTTCCCCTTTTCTTCTTTCTCCTCCAGTTTGATGGATTGATGATATCCATGATTCATTGCGGTGAGCCCGTCTG
>NW_007514118.1:0-242 GCF_000475195.1 Diaphorina citri
AAGTCTCACCTGGGATGGATTGTCAGATAAATCGATAGGACGCAAAGAGAAGGTAATTTGATGAGTTTTACTGTGATTCAGATGGAGTCTGTTGGAATCGAACCACACCTGCGCACCACCAACCAATTCACGGCTCATTACAAGGACCGACTCCAAGCTAGAACCGCTAACAAATAAGGTCGAATCATCAGCAAATAGCATACCCTTGGCGTTCTGGGGCAAATTTGCTGGAAGGTCGTTAA
>NW_007514119.1:0-242 GCF_000475195.1 Diaphorina citri
AGATCTCAGATAAAAAGAAATAAAGTAAACTACCTAACATCAGATTTCTTTTCAATCTCAGATAAAAAGAAATAAAATTATTAATTGGTTTGTTATAGTTTTGAAACAAAATTTCTTTTCTAAAAGCTAGAAAAAATCTGATTTTTCCTATATTATCTGTCTAGAATTTATTTTTAGAATGAGGTAGTCCTCCTTCCTGAGTATAGTCAGTATAGTGTACCAACGTGCAGAATTTATTTAAA
>NW_007514120.1:0-242 GCF_000475195.1 Diaphorina citri
TCAAGGGAGAGAGAGAGATTGAAATTAGCATTTGTTAAGAGAGAGAGAGAGAGAGAGAGAGATTGAAATTAGCATTTGTCAAGGGAGAGAGAGAGAGAGATTGAAATTGGCATTTGTTAAGAGAGAGAGAGAGAGAGAGAGAGATTGAAATTAGCATTTGTCAAGGGAGAGAGAGAGAGATTGAAATTGGCATTTGTTAAGAGAGAGAGAGACATGTACAATTGTACATACACAACTTCTCT
>NW_007514121.1:0-242 GCF_000475195.1 Diaphorina citri
CAATGCTGATTTCGATGGAGACGAAATGAATATTCATCTTGTTCAGGTGAGAACGAAATATTTGTTGTTGTAGTAGTTGCAGCTTCAGTTATAGCCCAATATTGATGGCAGAAAAAAGAAAGGATATCTTTTTCACCTGCTATACACCGGGGTGATGGTCTCTCGCCATGTTTAATTGGCTCGTCCTGAACCGCAGTCAACCATCGTGAGGACTTGTGCTTGGTCTTTCAAAGCAGAGAGAA
>NW_007514122.1:0-242 GCF_000475195.1 Diaphorina citri
CTTAAATTAGTACATTGAACAGTCATTTAATTTCAAACAGATCCTAATGAGCTCCTTGTTGTTGTTTGTCCTTAATATTAATATAATACATATATGACTGCGTACCACCTAAAATGTATCCGCGTACCACCAGTGGTACGCGTACCACCGGTTGAGAACCTCTGGACTAGACAATTGATTGAATTTAGTTTGATTAATGAAAGAGGCAGGCATATGATTATGTTTCATTAGAATATTTAACG
>NW_007514123.1:0-242 GCF_000475195.1 Diaphorina citri
AAGGAAGACAAATTTCGAGAACGAAAATTATCCGTTCAGGATAAAATCCGCCCCGGGCGGGAATCGAACCTTTTAACTATCATAGGTTCACTGTAAAATTTGCAAAGCACTAAAAATTAAGATTTTTGAAGACGAAGAACCAATTGAATCATGAGTTACAAGTTCCCTAAAGTTGGACAATTCTTCAATGATTTGTTTCTCTCCAACTGTCCAAATCTTAATGAACAATCAATCCAAATCGA
>NW_007514124.1:0-242 GCF_000475195.1 Diaphorina citri
TCGTTTATGTTTTTAGTTTGACAACTATGCAGCTAATAGGGAGCGCGCAGCGCGACCGTATTTTTTATTATTTTCTACTCGGCCATGCCTTTTCTACAAGTTTGACCATGCCCCGGGATGAACTAGCGGGATTCCGGAACGAAGCGACGGAATTCAGCTAGTAAAATATAAGAGTGTATTGGATTGCATACACCGACGTGTGAAACATAGGTCTTCTCGGTGTATGGAAATAAATACACACG
>NW_007514125.1:0-242 GCF_000475195.1 Diaphorina citri
GAGGTTTTTAACGCGTTGCCCCATTATCAGTTCAGATTTAGACATTTGAGTTAAGATCAATAAAGTAATGAATGGAAACTTTCCATGTGTCCTCTACGTTTATTCGAACCCTGAACCTCCGGCGTGCAAGTCTAGTGATACCACGGAGGTTGCTATTTTTTTAATCATTGGTCAATGAGGTAACAAGTACGAGCATTCTTAACTCTCTCTCTCCCCATACCCCCACTCCTCCGTTCCTTCAT
>NW_007514126.1:0-242 GCF_000475195.1 Diaphorina citri
CGACCTCGTCTGTACATGGGAAAAGGCGAAGAAAAAGAAGAGGAAGAGAGTGTTTACGCGATACCGGGTCGTTCGACCTACACCATCCGGTAATCTTTGTCGAGAGAGGCCACAAACTTGTTACCAATATTTGATCCAAGATGACCAAGATCCGAGCATAGGCCTCTCCTGTCCCTCAGTTCCTAAGTGCCACCACGACAATTAACATCAATACAAACACACCTAATGTATACCATTTGGTT
>NW_007514127.1:0-242 GCF_000475195.1 Diaphorina citri
TTGAAAGCAAGAAGCTGTCTGCGTGGACCGCTTGGGTACCTATGGGAAATGGTGAGTGCGCTCTTTTTTACCATATCAAAATCAAATCTTTGATTTATTTGTGTTAAAGCAGAGTTTCAATACTTTTGTGGATATCACGCCATTATTAAGTGACTCCTTTGCAATCGATTTCCATATTTCAATAATCTTTTTGTGTAATGCCGCCACTGGTCGCTCCTCGATTAAAGTAGCTACTCAATTGT
>NW_007514128.1:0-242 GCF_000475195.1 Diaphorina citri
AAAATTTCATCGGCTTGGGATATACCGCTAAAACATATCCCTGGCTTTCAACACATACAAGCCTGCTGAGTCCCTGAGTCCAGAATAAGGATGATGGTAAGTAGGTAATTCAAAGGACCGATGTAGACTGAGACATACTATCACTCCTTTTCAGCGGTTTTCATTTCCTTTTTATAAAGCGACTTTCCAATCCTCTACACTCCGGTATAGATTAGTTGGATCGAACAATATCCATATCAACA
>NW_007514129.1:0-242 GCF_000475195.1 Diaphorina citri
TTGGCCGTAATGTCTCCATCTCTGAACTTCTTAATATCCTGTACCGCGTCTGCTAGATAGGAAGCTAAGGTCACTCTCATTTCTTTCTCTAACATGGTGAGCCATTCATTAATCTTCGGATATTGCACTGTGGATACAGGAGTACGTAGTTGTACCTGGTGATAGAATGGAAATCGATTAGTCTTGTAGGGTTGTTGTTTACTCCTGTTAATAAATAAGATTTAACTATTAGGTACATATTA
>NW_007514130.1:0-242 GCF_000475195.1 Diaphorina citri
GGGGCCAAGTGATACACAGGAGATTTTGGGGCAATAGAGACGCAGGGGGAAAATTGGGGGCAAGTGAGACATAGGAGAAATTGGGGGCAAGTGAGACATAGTAGAAATTGGGGGCAAGTGAGACATAGGAAAATTCAATTACTGAAATTCGTGTGACGAAGATAATGGTGATGTTGGAAGGCCAAAATTGAGACACCCATCTAAGAAACAGAGACTTAAGGCAGGTTCCCACTTGTCCTGAT
>NW_007514131.1:0-242 GCF_000475195.1 Diaphorina citri
AAAAAAATTTGAGCCCGAAAGGCCTTCGGACCATTATTCATAATAATAAACAAACAGTAGCATACTGTTTAGTTTGGTTATAGTCAGAGTCGATCAGTGGTGTATGCTATCGAACATGCAACTTAGTGCATAGTTCAGCAATTGTAGCATAGGCAACTAGGTATGCAATTTTTACTTTCCTTATCCTATAGGAAGGAAAGTAATGTAATCGGGTCAAATTTTCGATGGTCAGTTTTTAGTGT
>NW_007514132.1:0-242 GCF_000475195.1 Diaphorina citri
TTTTACTATAGAATTTCCACTTGACTTCTTGGTTACATTATAGTTACTGTGGTCATCGTGCTAATATACAGGGTGCTCGGTTTTATCATGTACCTGGTACAGATGCAGAAATTATAAGCTCTGAGGAAATAAACGCTTCCGACGGACCCTATAGCAAAATACTACAAAAGCCCGTGTCCGCTTGTAAAAGGAAAAAATAACTACATACTACATGAACTACTGTTATCAATGGACTACTCAGT
>NW_007514133.1:0-242 GCF_000475195.1 Diaphorina citri
CCACTTTTTCCATTTTCAGATGTTGTGGCCTATTATGTAAAAATTATGTACTGACATAATAGTTTGCAGGTGCACCTCAAGAAATAGTATTTACTTAAGAGTTGTTATTATGAAGAATGCAGTTATGAAGTAGCGTAGTGATTAGGGCACTTGCCTGGTAACCAGGAAAAATCTACGAACTGAAGTGTTGCTTTGAATTCCAGTAAAAATGGCAAGGTAGCCCTGTCAAAAATGCTGAAAAG
>NW_007514134.1:0-242 GCF_000475195.1 Diaphorina citri
GAAGATGATGAGCAAGATGGAAAATCAAGTTTACAACAAAAAGCATAAAGAACTAGTCCATGTTTGTTCAAACAGGGTCCACTGGACTCTGTGCTCGTAGCTGCATAGCATACATATTAGAAATTTCAGGTTCAGAGTCCAAAACAGTGATATTCAGCCCATTTTACCAGCCTAGTTAGCTTGGAGAGAAGCGCATCTCCCTTGTAAACGTTAGATCGCTGGTTGGATTCCTGCCCAGGGCA
>NW_007514135.1:0-242 GCF_000475195.1 Diaphorina citri
GACTAGTTATTTTGACACTGATTAGGTACTCACATTTGAATTCTTGGACAGTGTTAATTATTTACACAAATAAATGCATAGTTTAAAATAAGCAAGCAATGATCTTTAATATTAATACAGAGATTGACAACTAGCACAATTAAGTGAATCCAATATGTTTAACCTATTGTAATGCAGCATGTTCTTATTTGGGACCACCTGTTTCTTGATTAAATCAGTGAAATATGGTCCCCAATTAAATT
>NW_007514136.1:0-242 GCF_000475195.1 Diaphorina citri
CGCCCCGGGCGGGAATCGAACCCGCGGCCTAGCGCTTACAAGGCAGACGCTCTACCAACTAAGCTAACTAGGCTGGCGTGTTGCTCAGTTTGGAAGCGAACATGTGAGCAAAGAAGTGAAAGAACGGGAGATAAATTATCCGTTATAATGAACGGGAGATAAATTGAGAATCGTTTGAGGACATAAAAAGAGTTCAATATATCCGAAACGATACTAACAGATATCCCAATCGGATTTAGTGA
>NW_007514137.1:0-242 GCF_000475195.1 Diaphorina citri
TTAGCTACGCTCAGACTCAAACCTACTGTGATACCTACTTCATTACTTATTCCATAAAGAATTTGAGGAAAAAAATCCGTGAAAATTTCCACGATCAATCTGCGATGAGAATGGCACGAGTACGAATTACACGCTCCTTACCTCCTTCTAATCTCCCAACTATTGAAGAGTCTCAGCTTTATCTCAAGGTTTATAAATTTCGTACCTACGCTAATAAAAAAACTAGGTTTGTAGGGCCGCAA
>NW_007514138.1:0-242 GCF_000475195.1 Diaphorina citri
CAAACTTGATTATTTAGAGGAAGTAAAAGTCGTAACAAGGTTTCCGTAGGTGAACCTGCGGAAGGATCATTACTGTTTTTCACTCTGTGAACAACAACACCAACGAGCGTCACGGGCGAGCTCTCCTTTTGTGTCGGCGGCGTCGAGCTAACGCACCACTACTCATTTGTATTTTTGTATAATTTTCGGAATACAAAAACGAAAAGACGCAAAAATACCTAAACTATGATAAAAAACCCCGA
>NW_007514139.1:0-242 GCF_000475195.1 Diaphorina citri
CCATGATTTCTTTATTTTCTTTGTAAAGAAGGAGGTAGGACGTCTTTTTCTCTCTTTTTTCTTCGTAAACAAAATTTGAATTTCAACTTTTACCTCCTGATTTTTTTTTTTTTAAACTTTATTCTTGAAAATGTGCTGAAAGTTTTGTCAAACTTTTTCTTTCTCTTCTTTGCGCCTCATTTTTTTTTTCTTCTCCTCCTCTTCCTTCTTCTACTCCTAATTCTTCTCTTTCTCCGTTTTCC
>NW_007514140.1:0-242 GCF_000475195.1 Diaphorina citri
TGATTCACGAGTTGGACTTTCGGATCTGGAGGTTGGTGGTTCGAGTCCAAGCCAAGTCATAAGATTTATCTAGGTGTATACTGGGGAATGATTTTTGCGATAAGCAACAATGCTCAACACAGTTAAAATTCTTTTTCTTCAAATGTGTCAACACTTATTTTGTCGAGACAGTGTGGACGGTCGGTGGACTATGTGTACACAACTTATTAAATCATTCTTTTTCTTTATGGCTTGTATAGCAG
>NW_007514141.1:0-242 GCF_000475195.1 Diaphorina citri
TCTCACACAATGAAACTATATGAGAGAATAATCGACAAGAGAATAAGAAGCGAAACACAAATATCAGACGAGCAGTTTGGATTCATGCCCGGTAGAAGCACAACGGATGCCATATTCGCCTTAAGGCAACTTATGGAAATACACTTGGAAAGAGAACAGTCGCTGATATTTGTGTTCATTGACCTTGAAAAAGCTTATGACAGAGTGCCGAGGGAAGAGATATGGAGGTGCATGAGAGAGAA
>NW_007514142.1:0-242 GCF_000475195.1 Diaphorina citri
AGCAATCATCAAGTTAGAGAATGACTCATTAAGGAGTCTCATTAGTCGAAGACAAGAAGACACGGGATATTCTGGTCGGCAAATTACCTCTCTGAGGTACAGTTTGTCTGGCAGACTCAGACTCCGTTGCTTACAGTGTTAAACCAAAGACTTTTACCTCGGTGACCTGCCTCGGTGGCGTAGTGGTCAAGACGCTCGCCTGGTAAACAGGAGGGTGTGGGTTCAATCCCAGCCGAGGCATG
>NW_007514143.1:0-242 GCF_000475195.1 Diaphorina citri
TATTTTTATTTATTTTTTTTTTTTGCATTTTATTGTATATTTTCAATAAAAAAAAAATGTAAAAATGGGATTATTCCCGTGAATACATATCTTATATTATAAGAACAAGATCCATTCACTCATTCACAGTTCACATTTCATAGTTCACACACTGATCGCTCTAGCTCGAGAACCACAACACCTAGAAAGCTGAAATTTGGTAGGAATATTCCTTTTATGGTCTAGGTGTGCAATAAGAAAGG
>NW_007514144.1:0-242 GCF_000475195.1 Diaphorina citri
GGATAGAGAGACAAGGAAATCGAAACTTATCAAGTTGGAACTACCAACTCGGTTCATCGAAGAAAGAAAAGTACATACCTAGGTATTTATGTACAAAATAGTACATAGACATGTAGTTCCTCTCATCATATTTCTAATTTCCTACTGATTTTGAGGCGAAGGCTCTAGAGCATTGGTTCCCAACCTGGGGGTATTTACCCCCCGAGGGGTAAAATACACTTTTTCGAGGGGTAAAAAGAACT
>NW_007514145.1:0-242 GCF_000475195.1 Diaphorina citri
CTTTCTTCCGAAGTAACCACAACATTGCTTGAAAAGTCCCGTGCAGAAACAGGGATTAGGTTCGTTATGTTTATAAAAAATGTCTACGTTCAACGTTCATAGTAGGTACTTTTACACAACTTTCGTTGGTACATACTTGTATTTGTAAAAAACTTTGGTTTGTAGGTATTGGTAGTATACTATCTCAGGTACTAAAAAACACAATAAAAATATTCAGTTGTTTCCCAAAGTAAAGTTCTCTT
>NW_007514146.1:0-242 GCF_000475195.1 Diaphorina citri
AACTAGACATTAATACTTGAAACTTGAAATGTACTAGATAGAGTAGGTACTGTGGAACTTTAATACTCATATTTTTGGTCAAAAATGTCTCTCAAGTAGCACTTAAGCATCAATTCCAAACATCTGCTTGGTCAAATTGACTTCAGAGCGAGAATTTTTGTTCATAAATAAAGCCCGCCACTCAAGATGAGTTTTACCGTATGCGATTATCGATGGAGTTCGCATGCGATAGAACGGTAGTC
>NW_007514147.1:0-242 GCF_000475195.1 Diaphorina citri
TTTTTTGGTAGACCAACATATTTGACGAAAATTTTTAATAGAATTAGGTGCTAGTCAAGATCGAAGACAAACATATTTCACGAAAAAATAGAACTAGTTGCTAGCCTAGATCGAAGATAATGGATTAATCAAAACTCAAATCGTCAAATTATGTGCCGAGAATCCCATTAAATAATCAAGGCAGAGAAAGAGATCCAAGGATTTCACTTTCAGACGAAATCCACTAGACCTAGAGAACTATT
>NW_007514148.1:0-242 GCF_000475195.1 Diaphorina citri
ATATTGGGCTTCATTGCCACCCATTTTGTGTCCCTATAAAGTAATATGCCCACCTGTTTTCCGGATTTTTCACTAAGGGTCGAAATTTTTGTCCAACAATCAAAATATCACGAGTGTAACAACATAAGTGTAATATTAAATTCTTTTACTCACCTAAGTACAACATTATTTTTCCTTCTATCACTTTCCAGGCCAACAAGACCAAAATGTACCTGTGCAATTTTCTGATGAAGCATAACGAC
>NW_007514149.1:0-242 GCF_000475195.1 Diaphorina citri
ATTTTTGACGTACCTAATTCGTAGATATTTTCTTATCCTAATTTTCGCTAAACGCTAAAGTGAGCAAAATAAAATAGAATGCCGCAGGCGAAATTTTTGAAAATTTTGCTAGATATTTTCTTATCCTAATTTTAGCTGAACGCTAAAGTGAGTAAAATAAATTGGAGCGCCGCAGGCGAAATTTTTGAAAATTTTGGTCCACAATCTTGAGAAATCCAGTCTCACCAAAAGTAAATTTTTCA
>NW_007514150.1:0-242 GCF_000475195.1 Diaphorina citri
TTTTATCAGGATCTGAAACGACTCCAATCAATTATCATCAAAACAACATTATGAACCAATACCAGCATTTGACAACAAAAGAGATCTATTGAGCATCTCAACAAGGGATCACTAGGGAATATAAAAAAAAAGTAGAGAGGAACTCAAAACATAAGCAACACGTGCTCTCAAAACTCCAGGGAAGTAGAAACCCTTCAGATATCATCAAGAAGCTGATGGGATCATCTTGTGATGATCACCTA
>NW_007514151.1:0-242 GCF_000475195.1 Diaphorina citri
TTTCCCTAGCTAAAGAAATAGCAAAGGCATCCACTTGTAAAATTTGTAAAAGAAAAAAAAAAATCAACCCACACAATCACCCTAGTTAGGGCTGATTGAGAGGCTGATGAAAAACGCCGAAACCGCCTAAACGCGGGAAAAGGCGAAGAAGAGTAAATATCTTCTTTGAATGATGTTATAATTATACGAATAGGACAGAAAATCAATATGCTTGTATTTGTTTTGTTTCAGATCCTTACCTC
>NW_007514152.1:0-242 GCF_000475195.1 Diaphorina citri
CTGTGGTTTTGTTGTTTTCTTGATGTTGTTGATTATACCTTCTAGTTCAAAAAATTCAGCTCTACATCTAACCTTACTATAAGTTATTCGATTTCAATTTTCAACTTCTTTCTTTCCCTTTTTCATTTTGTCCTCTTTAACTTTTACAAAAGACTTTCATTGTTCATTTATTTATTCTTAACTTGGTTTCATTTTACTTTCCTACTGCCTATAGTTTTTCATACAGTCTTTCATTTGGGCTT
>NW_007514153.1:0-242 GCF_000475195.1 Diaphorina citri
ATTAATTGAGCTCTACATTCAATCATTTAGCTCTACAGATTATAAAGCTACTGAATGAGGTCATATCGGACTTTCCAGGTGATGAATGAGGTTTATTTTTCTTTTTTCCAGCACACCTACTTTTACTTTAGTTCCAACGTAGGTATTTATGTAAATTCTAACACGAGGCAGTAAGTCATCATCAACACTATCCTCATTATTCTGAATGAACTACTGGAGATTGTACATACCACTGGAGATTG
>NW_007514154.1:0-242 GCF_000475195.1 Diaphorina citri
ATTTAAATTGCAAAGAGTTTGTAACTTTGGTCTGCATCATCAGACTAGTGTGAATATCGAGGTGTTTACGGTTTAAAAGTTTAAACAATACCCTGTATTCCTATACAACTAGATTGTTTAAACAAAACCCAAACAACTCCTGCACTTGGCATTAGGTATAGAATATAGCTATCTGTATTATACATCACCTACTCCCAGCTATTGTTAAGATGTCGTAGAAGTTACAAGTACATTACCTATGT
>NW_007514155.1:0-242 GCF_000475195.1 Diaphorina citri
TTGATAAAATAGTAACGAAGTAAATTTAGAGGATTATAACAAATAGAATATTAGTGACTAAAATAATACTTGGGGTAACATTTTTGAATCAGCAAGTACAGAAACCTTATGGCAATATATGAATCAGTGATAATATTTAAACAGCAAATGCAGCCTTTTCAATAATTTCATTGTAATAGGAGGAATTTTATTGGTGATAATATGAAACCTTGTCACTGATAATTGATAATAAAATTACATTT
>NW_007514156.1:0-242 GCF_000475195.1 Diaphorina citri
GATCTAGTAGGTACAAAAACCAAAGATGTAGAAAATTGCTTATGCAGTCTGCAAACCTCAGAAAGACTAATGTACCTAGTTACTTAAATCTCAAGTCTTGAGCTCATAGCTAGGTCAGTACCTATATCAAAAGAGTATTCTCTGAATTTGACAAAACTTGAGATTGTCAAAGCTAATTCATTTGTGTACCCCAAGTACCTACAAACTTGAGTAAAAGACATTGATTTGAAAAACAGTTGTAG
>NW_007514157.1:0-242 GCF_000475195.1 Diaphorina citri
ATGGTTGATCTCCTTTTTCAGACAGTCACGAGTGCATCAACCTAATCCAGACAACCCTCGAACAAAGGCTACTCCATCAGTTGGAGCACAAATACCAGAAACTGCTATGGCGAAGGCACTCCAGCTCCGCCTTTCCCTATTGGACACACCGGAGAACTCTCATCTCAGATCACGTGAGGCTTTTCCGGACAAATTTACCAGGAGAAAACCAAAATATCTCGGAGACTGAGCTCAAATCGGTC
>NW_007514158.1:0-242 GCF_000475195.1 Diaphorina citri
TTTAGCTAAAGGGATGAGCTATTCGTTTTTCGGCACAGTCACAACTTTGGGTCGGGGTTGTGTTTTTGGGTCACTTGGACTCACTTGAAAGCTATTCGCTATGAAAACTATCTTTTTTTTTGTCTTGGACTCGAAACAACCGCGAACTAAGTCCACCGAGCTAAGTACTACATCAATCAGATTGGGATTCCCTGTGATTCATGTTAAAAATCCCCTGTTCGATCTTCGAGGCATGACAAGAA
>NW_007514159.1:0-242 GCF_000475195.1 Diaphorina citri
TAAGTCTGGTTTGAGAGAGAAAAGAGAATGGCGAAATAGAGCCTTTTCAGATAAAGACCAAAGAGAAAAAAATAAAGCTGCCATGTATTGAAAATTTAAGTTCCACTGCTCCGTTAATTTCGGAATTGCGAGGTCCCAACATAATCTGGAGATGTTTAAGTATAACCTATACGTAATTAAAGTTATCAGAGCAGAAGAGTAATTATAAAACTTTTCCAACAAAATAATTTCCTTCACAAACA
>NW_007514160.1:0-242 GCF_000475195.1 Diaphorina citri
TAATCAATTTCTCAAGTCTTTTAGAAATCCAATATTTCAAAACAGATCAAGACCAATAGAATTGGCTTTTCTCATTGGAGAGCCCAAGAAATGCATTTTGCTGCAGAAGAATTAATAGATCTGCCTTGTCTTTGAAAATCAAATGAATGTCTTACTTTGAATTATTGCAAACATCTACAGAAAGATCCTTATCTGGTAAAATGCCCGGTAGCTCTGCATTTTTGCTGAGCATGCTTTTGTCT
>NW_007514161.1:0-242 GCF_000475195.1 Diaphorina citri
TTTCTTTCCCACCGATCACGTTCAACACTCGGCCGTATGTTGGCGCGAGCTCGGTGTGGTTATGTTCCGACCTATACGTCCCGTACCTACTCGTCTCGTAGTCTGTCCTATTCAACGCCTCAGCAACTCAGCATCATGAATCACCCAGGACTACGGGTGACCCTGTACAGAAGAAAACCGCAAGGTTTTGGTTTCGCGTGATAATTCATAAAAACAGTTTCAGGGTCTCTGAAGCAAGTGAC
>NW_007514162.1:0-242 GCF_000475195.1 Diaphorina citri
TGTAATTGCTAAGGTCTTATCGTTCCAAAAGGAAGGAAAACAGGATAGAAGAAACCAAGCCGTTCTGAGGACAAACCCTATCTGTTTGTTGTAAGATCTGCCCTGGGAAAAATTGGGCTTATTTTGCACTAGGATTTTTTAAAAACCTCAGTGGTGCACAGTGATGGTTAACGCGTTGGACTTTGGATCTGGAGGTTGGTGGTTCGAGTCCAAGTCAAGTCATGAAATTTATCTAGGTGTAA
>NW_007514163.1:0-242 GCF_000475195.1 Diaphorina citri
TATGGTATCCTCAGCGGTTCTCCAGTCGGGGTCTGCCACCACTCTAGCAGAAGCCCGCAAGGATGATCTCCCCTTGGTTAAACCTGAAAAGGAGATCAATCCACTTTTCAAACAGGTAAGCTCTATGTTGTTGTTTTTGTTGTTGCTGTTGTTGTTGTTGTTGGTGTTGTTGTAGTAGCAGCTGCAGGTGTAGCCAAATGGCGATGATAGAAGAAAGAAAAGATATCTTTTTTATCTGCCAC
>NW_007514164.1:0-242 GCF_000475195.1 Diaphorina citri
CACTGTTCCTCTCTCCATTTCCACTGTTTCTCTCTCCATTTTCACTGTTCCTCTTTCCAATATTCCATTGTTTCCCTTTTTATTTCCACTGTTCCTCTTTCCATTTCCCCTGTTCCTCTCTCGCCCATGTCCCATTCACATCCAGGCCCCTATTTCGTCCCCTCCACACCATTTTCTCCTACTTTTACACCTTGGCGTGGCGAGGCTGGCGTTACGATCAATGAAAAAGAGAGGCAAATGCT
>NW_007514165.1:0-242 GCF_000475195.1 Diaphorina citri
AGATCAGAGGGAAATGGCTGTAAGAAATTGACTCAGGGCCAATATTTTGAAAGAATTTGGCCTGCGGCGCAGTTATTTTATGTGCAAATGGAGGACTTCAGCCCTTACCCTAGTGGGATGAAAAAAGATTGGAGAATCAATGTTGAACAGGCTTGGGAACATTGCTTGAAGAAAAAAAAAAAAAATCTGTTGTGACGCAGTGGGAATAGGGTGGAAAATCTTGAAAAAGTAGACTGGAAATT
>NW_007514166.1:0-242 GCF_000475195.1 Diaphorina citri
GACGAACTATTAGACTTACCTCACAAGATTTTTCAATCAGCAAATGTGACATACTGGTAACAGACGAACTATTAGACTCGGGTGAACCATTACTATGCGACGACAGTGATAGCGTATCAAAATTCACACACAACTTCTCTATAGGACTAATCATGTCTACACTGGGCTGGTCTACAGTGTTGCCGTTGGTTTCGTCCTTCTTAGCGGCAACAGTGTCTAGTAGTTTGGTGTGCAGATAGTTC
>NW_007514167.1:0-242 GCF_000475195.1 Diaphorina citri
GAAAGAGTGAAAGATTCCTTAAAGTCTTTCAGATTTGTAGTATGTTTTGTTTTGCGATTTACATTTGTCTTTGATTATTGATTGATTGATTGATTAACAAATCAACGGGTAAAACCCATGATTATTTACTATTTTCAATTTGAAAGGCACATAAATTAGGTAGTTTGCAAGACCAGAGTGCCCACGTTCGTTGTAGCCTAAGTCAGTTAGGAAGAACCTAACCCTAACTTATACCCACAAAA
>NW_007514168.1:0-242 GCF_000475195.1 Diaphorina citri
TAAGCAATACAGTCAAACCTGGATAAGTAGAAATCCAAGGGATTGGTAATATTTTCCTCCTTATAGAGGTTTCCAGCTATAAAAAGTTCCTGCTTAGAGAGGTTCCGAATTTTCATTCCTAGTAATAGAGGTCCTTGAGAAAACAGGTTAGGAAGAAAACAAACCTGGCATGACAAAATGCATTTCTTAACAAATTCCTGCTTATTGAGGTTGAGCAAAACAATGTTCCTGCTTACAGAAGT
>NW_007514169.1:0-242 GCF_000475195.1 Diaphorina citri
AGTTCCCTCTGTCAAACCTCTTGAAAAAAAAAAGAATAATTGGCAACCTGTCGAGCAAGAAGCTTGAACGTGAGTGTCGGTTATCCCAACCTTTCCATAAACGGATAGATCCGTAGATCGTACATGTGTACGTTCAGTTTTTGAGACATGAGGTTGTGGTTTTGTACGGGGTTAGGCTAGGCTTGTATTGATTTTTTTTATTTATTTTCTCTCTCTCTCTCTCTCTCTTCAGGCCTAGCAAG
>NW_007514170.1:0-242 GCF_000475195.1 Diaphorina citri
AGGTAGGCTTTCATTCCGACTGTCGTGACGTAAACTTGAAAATTTTATTGCCATTGTTAGCAAATATTAGGTGAGAACATGCCTAAAGCGTAGATATGTAGGTACTTTTAATCTTTAGAGACCGGTCCCACTTATCGTGAGTTATATCCAATTTCTTTCCGAACGACTCAGAATGTCCTGTAGGCAATGTAATTTACTTAAATGAGTGTTCCCACTACACACGACACGATTTTTCCCCGAAC
>NW_007514171.1:0-242 GCF_000475195.1 Diaphorina citri
CTATGATTGATACCGCGATACCTGATACACTACCAGATGGACTTATCAACTTTGATAAGAAGAGAAAAGAATTCGAAGTCCTGGCTCAGGTATGTTATTTGGTTTTCTATGCTAAATGGCTTGGGTTCCAATCCCACCATCGACAAAAAAAAATTGCACTCTTATTTCGATTGCAAATATTTCAACGGGTTACTTTCTGGTGTTCTCGTATTGACCCAGCACCTAAATGGGAAGTATTGTGT
>NW_007514172.1:0-242 GCF_000475195.1 Diaphorina citri
AAGTTTGATAAAGACATTGCATAAAATAATATGAAGGTATAAGTAGGTACCTAATACCTATACATTGGTAGGGTAAGGTATCTAATAGTTGATTGATATCTAATAGTTGATTGGATTTAATATTTGGATTTTAATGTCTAATTATATGTTGGCACACTATAATATTTTTATTTGTATTTATTAAAGTGTGTCACACTATAATAAATATTAATAATAATAAAAAAAATGTCTAATTATGTAGG
>NW_007514173.1:0-242 GCF_000475195.1 Diaphorina citri
AATAAGAAATGGGGTTTTAATAAGTCGACTAATATAAGTACCCATACTACCCATACCCATACCCAATAATTCCAATATCTATAAGTTTTGGCTTAAGATATCTTTTCCCCAAAGGGCTGGAAGCTCTCTTGTTTGCTGAAGCCCTCTTGTTCGAAGAAGGGATTCGAACCCCGGTCCTCATTTCGTGTGACATGTGTTGTCACAAACCGCGCTTCTCTGTCACGCATCGGTGGAGTGCCACC
>NW_007514174.1:0-242 GCF_000475195.1 Diaphorina citri
ACCGGTGAATAATCCGCTTGACACACAATCCAGAACACGGTCGTAAAATACTACTTGGTAGATTTAGATACTATTTAGCAGAATGGAGTACCAATATTTACATGTGTAATACACATCTCCTAGAAATAAGGACTTGGGTGGAATAGAAACACATCCGGATTTCGTAACCAGGACGTGATCCCTGAAGATCCGGCCAATTGAAAAGGATTGCCAAGAAACGTATACCCAAGGATTGCCAAGAA
>NW_007514175.1:0-242 GCF_000475195.1 Diaphorina citri
TTCATCCAAAATCCCGTTTTTTTTTGACGTTTTAGGTCGCTTGTCCCGTTTTGGGCTGAAAATGATCTGGCAACCCTACTATCTACTATCTTAACTACAAAGACGAGTAAAGATAGAACGCTGAAACTCAGAAATACATATCTGAGCAGGTGAACATATATTGGCACCGTGTGTTCTCTACGAGATGTTTGATGTTTGTTGTTTTCTTGATTTTTTTTTTTTTTTTTTTTTTTTTTTTTTTT
>NW_007514176.1:0-242 GCF_000475195.1 Diaphorina citri
TTACAAAATAAGATGGTTTACCAAATATGTTGTGATTATCGCACTTATAGGGTGAACGGAGCTTTATGACCCATTTTCAATCCAGTTAAATCAAAAGTTAGTTAGAAGGGAACAAAAATTATTTATTTTTTTTTTTGTTATTTTCTTGGTAAGTACCGATTGGGAAAATCGTACTTATACCTCCCTTTTCATCTCCCTACAGAATGTATCAAGCAAGTCATCAGGGCCGGACTCCAAACGCC
>NW_007514177.1:0-242 GCF_000475195.1 Diaphorina citri
CAAAAACAATAAAAACTCCACAGTTTGAATTAAAGCTACATAAAAACTGCATATGAAAATGAAAAATACTGAAGTGTTTCCGAAATGCAATGAAATTATCAAATTCATCAAAGCGAACCCAAACCCTTTTAGTCTACATCGAACCTAACTTACCTATAAAATACCTATTCTAGTAACTACCAAGTACTTTCCTATAGTTAAGAGCTCTTTTGACAGTTGAAATCACGAGTGTTTGCACAGTA
>NW_007514178.1:0-242 GCF_000475195.1 Diaphorina citri
TATTTTAGAATCAGTAAATCCATCTGTTTAGGGAGGACGACTTCGCACCTTATAGTATCCTTTTCGTACCGTGATGTTGTTTTGGTGATAATTCCGTTTCAATTTGAAACCTTTCGGTCCAAACTCATCCAGATAAAAGATCTCTCGAAACTTTGACGAGATGCTAGATCTCATGGTACCAGACACTAAATTGGAAGCTCACCCTGTACTTGCAGTAGACAACATGAGCGTGAATCAAGTGG
>NW_007514179.1:0-242 GCF_000475195.1 Diaphorina citri
AGAGAGAGAGAGAAAGAGAGAGAGAGAGAGAGAGAGAGAGAGAGAGAGAGAGAGAGAGAGAGAGAGAGAGAGAGAGAATGTATTTTTCTGACCTGCGAGGTAAAAATAGCTAAGCTGAAAGACTACTTTCCTTTCCGCATCCAATGTTCTGGAAATACCTACAAAGTACAGACCATCAGGAAAGCAGCGCTGAAGAAACAGTAATGAAATTTGTGCTACCATTGGCAACCCTGCAAACTAAC
>NW_007514180.1:0-242 GCF_000475195.1 Diaphorina citri
TTATCCTAAACAGATAAGGTTCGTTCTCGGAACGGCTGGCTTTCTCCTATCCTGTCTTCCTTCTCTCTTCGATTTCGGACAATAAAACCATAGCAGTTACAGTTCCTTGTATATAAAAAAAAACCTTTTCTTACCATTATATTATGCTCTTAATGATTGACGTCAAAATTTTGGCTTTTCTCT
The DNA here is from genome assembly GCF_000475195.1 of Diaphorina citri. NCBI lineage: Eukaryota > Metazoa > Arthropoda > Insecta > Hemiptera > Psyllidae > Diaphorina > Diaphorina citri. The sequence goes on from NW_007514180.1 coordinate 184, forward strand.
TCTTCTTCTTTTTTTTTTTTTTTTTTTTTTTTTTTTAAATTTTTTTTTTTTTTTTCTTT
>NW_007514181.1:0-242 GCF_000475195.1 Diaphorina citri
GCCCAAACGTCCCAAACTAAGCACATCCGTGCCTCTGAGTTCATCGGGATCTGAAGACGGTGGGGATGGGAAACCCAACCTTTGCCGGATATGTGGTGAGTACTGGTGAGTGCCCCCTAATTTGTGCCGTATATGTAGGGAAAACATTTACCTATGTCCTTTTTATTTCGTAGAAGTAAGCATTTACCTACCTGTTTAATCTAACACTCGTATTTATGAACAAGAATGATCGTTCTTAGATC
>NW_007514182.1:0-242 GCF_000475195.1 Diaphorina citri
GAGCTCCAGCTCCAGAGGCCATCAGGGCCGAAAGTCTAAATTTCATTTTTGGGTCTGAATTTTAATATGAACAATCTTCTATATTCTGTGCAAAAGTTTCCTTTTTTTACAAATAATACATACTTAAGTTGACTAACTTTTTTTTAATTGTCAATAAAAGATTTTTTTTAATTGTCATTAAAAGACAATAAATACAGCTCCTCTGTATTTATTGTCTTTTATTAAAGTTGAAATAAATTTTG
>NW_007514183.1:0-242 GCF_000475195.1 Diaphorina citri
ATTCTCACTTGTACTGTCCCCTTTAATACATATTATTCAATAAAATCTGTAGTTCAAATTTACAATTTTTTCATTAACCCTGAGCCTTTTATCAATTCCAATCCAAATTTTTACTTTCAGCATTGAGATAACCCCACAGTGTTAACCCTATAATGCCCAAGACTAGAAATATCTAACAAAAAAATTATTTTGTTGCTTATTCTAACTTATGTTGATTCCTTGAGTACGAAAATGGTAAATTT
>NW_007514184.1:0-242 GCF_000475195.1 Diaphorina citri
GAACAGTTGGGTTACTTCTATCCTGTCTTCCTTCTCTCTTCGCTGTCGAGACGACAAACAATACCTACAGTTGAATCAACATTTCTACATTTTCTACCCCAGAGGGAAATAATGGGCAGGTACGTCCCTTATTATTAGGTATTACCTATCTAATTAGGTTATGGAACTAACCCTGTATAATATTACATACGTACCTAGGTAGTAAGGTACCCAATTAGGATACAAAATTATGTACTGTACAT
>NW_007514185.1:0-242 GCF_000475195.1 Diaphorina citri
CAGCACCTAAATGGGAAGTATTGTGTCTCTTCTTGCCCATCTGATGAGAGGCATATTACGGGATGGGAATGCTATGATACAGACTACATGTGTCTAATGTAGCAGTTATTTCATTGCTACAAAATAAAAACGGTGGTAGAACAAGAACACTCATCTCAAGAAAGTAATAATAATAGGAGGACAAGATAGGAGAAAGCCAGCTGTTCTGAGAACAAGCATTATTTGTTTAGGATAAAATTCAG
>NW_007514186.1:0-242 GCF_000475195.1 Diaphorina citri
AAAAAAAATCAAATTGTTCTTGAAGCCACGTGGTATGGTGGTATTTGAATGGTATTATTCTTCTTTATATTTTCTTACTTCTTCTTCTTCCCCTCTTTCTCCTCATATTTTGTCTACTTCCTCCTTCTTTTTCCAAATTCTTTGTTCTATTTTGCGTCTTCTTCTTCTTCCTCCTTTTTTTTCTTCTTTTTCGTCTAGTTCTTCTTTCACCTCCTCCTCCTCCTCCTCCTCCTCCCTCTCCT
>NW_007514187.1:0-242 GCF_000475195.1 Diaphorina citri
TAACTTGGGCGAGGATACAGGAGAACAGTCGTAAGAACGCATGATCCTTTCTGCCAGCAAAAAGTTTCGAAACAGACTAGCCACGAGCAGGTCCTGTCGAAACAGCTTGTGAAACAGTTCTGAAACACAAGAGGAAGAAATTTTGAAACAGTTCAAAATACAATAATTATGTCCACAGCTTAGACAAGGAGTAAAATCATTAATAGAGAAATTGTACATGGTTTAATAAGAAATGATTTATT
>NW_007514188.1:0-242 GCF_000475195.1 Diaphorina citri
AATGGCTGAAACTTTTGCAATCGGTCCAAATTTTTTTTGTCTTCTTTATCAGGAACATTTCAATTCTGATCCCAATTACCTACCTAAACAGGTAAATATCGAGATAGTAATTTAACGCCTTCTGGAAAATGTGGTCATTCTGAGCTTTAGTACCTATTTTAGTATTTTAATTTTTACTTTCCTTATCCTATAGGAAGGAAAGTAATGTAATCGGGTCAAATTTTCGATGGTCAGTTTTTAGT
>NW_007514189.1:0-242 GCF_000475195.1 Diaphorina citri
AACGAGTAATATAAAAGTATAAATTTATGTTGAAATATACACAAGTATACTGTTCTAGGTAATCTAGGTAGTTATTAGTATAAATTCATGTTCACTATGGTCTTCCTACTTATTAAGAACCCACTAGGTACTTGTGCATGGGTATGGTGCGTTTTCCTAAAATTGGTGCGTTTTCCTTGTTTTGTAATTTCAATAGATGGACGAGCCATAAAGTTTATGTTGACAGAAATTGTTGCAAGCCG
>NW_007514190.1:0-242 GCF_000475195.1 Diaphorina citri
GAACCAGCGACCTGACGCTTACAAGGTGGACGCGCTACCTTCCTTTAGGTTGGCTGATACACCCTTATTCTTCCGTATACATTTAGTACCTATTGATAGTTGCCGCTCCCCCTACCTTCTGCTGATACCATGTTACCAATTTGACTTTCAACGTAAAGAAATACGAGAGGAACTAACATACAGGGTGGTTACGGTATCACTGAAGTTAAGCAACGCGTGGTATCCGGATGTTTTCGTGTATT
>NW_007514191.1:0-242 GCF_000475195.1 Diaphorina citri
GAGGCAGGTAACTACCTAAATACGGACGGACGGACCGACAGACAGACAGAGAGACCTAGGAGTCGGCAGCTTTTACCACCACTCACGGCACTGTCTGACAGACAGTCTGAGTGTAACTGGGCTGGCATGGAAGGAGCCCAGATTTCTGTGGGCGTCCAAGGACCTTTTTTTTTGAAGAGGTTTGACAGAGGGAACTTTAACTGCTATGGTCTTATCGTCCCGAAATCGAAGAGAGAAGGAAG
>NW_007514192.1:0-242 GCF_000475195.1 Diaphorina citri
CCGAGGGCAAAAAGCTAATGAACTCCCAGCATCCCTAAGCATCTCTACATCTAGCGCCACAACCATTTCAAAATTGCAACCGGGAGTTCTAAATTTAGAAGCAGAGATTACAAGAGGTCGCGTTCCTAAGAGTAAGGCGAGTGATCTAGATAGGAATTCCACTTCGCCAGGCCACTTTTGTTTGAAAACATCCCTGACCGTGAAATTTCACAAGTTCAAATAGTCCAGCGATCCAACGACCT
>NW_007514193.1:0-242 GCF_000475195.1 Diaphorina citri
TACAGTTGGAAAAACTGAACGAAAAAATATAATGAGGTTATTCTGGGTCCTGGTCCAAAAACCACACTTGCTCCAATACCAGAAATTTCATTAAATTTTTATTTAAAATTGAGCACCTAAGTAAACTTACATCAGCTGACAGCTGATTGATTCGTGATTTAAGATAAAAGTGCTGGGAAAAATGTCTCTAAAAGATAGGTGGTGCAAAATGTCAATAATACCCATCAGTTGTACGTATTTAG
>NW_007514194.1:0-242 GCF_000475195.1 Diaphorina citri
GATAGGCCAAACGTGACGAGGACAGTTTAGGTTAAATTATGAATTTTCAACCCATAACTTATTTTTTCTTTATTTATATTTTATATTTTTTTTGGGGGGGGGGTTAATTTCACTGTACGAGGAGGTATAACTGCTCAAGTTTTTTATGGGCAGGAGTTTATCCTCCATTCAATGACACTATACTCGCCTTCTCGTATTAACAAGGGCGGATACACCAGAGGGGCCGAGGGGAGCCCAGGCAC
>NW_007514195.1:0-242 GCF_000475195.1 Diaphorina citri
TTTTTTTCCTGGAATATATTTAATAGGTATTGTTAGAAAAATAAGTAAACATCACCCATAAGTCCAAACTTAAAGTAAAAACCAAGTGCACGGAGCGGACAAAAACGAATCTTATTAGACCAACTACATATGAAACATGTACCTAGGACCTAGGTATCTACACAATTTTTCTTTTCTACCTTGTAAAGTGATTTTCAGCATTCAAATCCAAATATCCAAACTGTCAAAATTATTTCACCGTA
>NW_007514196.1:0-242 GCF_000475195.1 Diaphorina citri
AAGAGCAGGAAAAATGAGGAACAACTAAAATTTCTTTTTTCCTCTACGACTTCTAGATCCCGAGATAGATCAATTTAAAAAATACCGGTAAATCTTGAACTGTGACGTCACGGCATACGATCCCGTACACGATGACGTCACATCAAATGTCCCGAGCAAAACTCCCTGGCAGGCAACACATTAATGTGTTTGTGCGCATACGTCTTATACGTCTTTCCCTGAACTCCGCCAGCGTGCCTACA
>NW_007514197.1:0-242 GCF_000475195.1 Diaphorina citri
CTATTACTTCAATACCTACATAGGTAGGTATAACTTATAACTGCTGTTATTAGTTCAAGACCTACCTGGAGGTACCTACGTAGATACAACTTACCACCCAACCTATGTTCGTAGATATATACTTACCTACCTGGTATGCAATAAGATTAATACCTACCTACCTACCATAGACTATCAGGTTATATATTTAGACAGATATAAATCAGTACAGGTAGTGGTAGGTACCTACAAAATATAAAATA
>NW_007514198.1:0-242 GCF_000475195.1 Diaphorina citri
TCACGAGTCAGGACGCATATAATTTCGTTAATTGTAGGGCACAACTCCAGTTCAAAAATATAATAATGCCTAGGTTAAGTTAAAATTACATGTATAGGGTACCTTTAATCTATTTATGTTCATATATTATATTGCTATATGTTGTATATGTAAACCTATTAAAGTTATGTATATATGGTTTGTATATACAGGAAAATCATCAGTCGGGGTCATTAGCTCTCTCTGTTCAATCCGGATAGGGC
>NW_007514199.1:0-242 GCF_000475195.1 Diaphorina citri
TTTAATTCAATTCAATTCAATTAATATTTATTGTATTGATAAAAATCATTACATACAATTTACATAGGTATTACATTTGATATTAAAAAAATAAAAAAAAGAGGGGGGATGAAAAAATGCCTACCTACCTACATCTACATCTACATATATTAGTTATTGTAAAAAATATTTTTTAAAGTTTTTAAGACTTGATTATATGGGACAGATAGGTCTATGTCAATGGCATCTGAGTGGTATTTGTT
>NW_007514200.1:0-242 GCF_000475195.1 Diaphorina citri
CGAAAGAGGGACTCGAACTTTTGTCTTTGTTTCTTCACGATGTCCGTGATTTTAATGGACGGTTTTCTTGGGAAATAGGTATCGTCAGAGTCTGTATCTTTTACTGTTGTGTCAAGTGGTAATGATTGCAGGCTCTTGGGGGTTAAAGGCTCATTTGTGGCGGATTTCAAGGAAGATATATCCACATCGGATTGTGCAACTTCTGTGTTTTCAATTCTATTTTCAGTACATTTTTTCGGTTT
>NW_007514201.1:0-242 GCF_000475195.1 Diaphorina citri
GCGGATTTCGCGATTTTGTTCGCGGATTTCGCGATTTCGTTCGCGGATTTGGCGATTATGTTCGCGGATTTCGCGATTATGTTCGTGGATTTCGCGATTACGTTCGCGGATTTCGCGATTATGTTCGCGGATTTGGCGATTATGTTCGCGGATTTCGCGATTAAATTCGCGGATTTCGCGATTATGTTCGCGGATTTCGCGATTATGTTCGCGGATTTCGCGATTTTGTTCGCGGATTTGGC
>NW_007514202.1:0-242 GCF_000475195.1 Diaphorina citri
ATAATCATTAAAAAGGGTACCTAAAAACGTACCTATTGTATGTGGGTCTAAAAATAAAAAAAATCCTATGTTTTATCCTTGTTTATTTTATTTTTAGGATCTGAGATCTTGAATTATTAGAAATACTGAAGAGAAAGAGGAAATTAGGAGGAGGAGGAGGAGGAGGAGGATTAGGCAGCAACTTATGAAGAGAAAGAAGAAGATTAAAGAAAAGGGAGATGGCAGAAAGGGAGACTGAGATA
>NW_007514203.1:0-242 GCF_000475195.1 Diaphorina citri
TAACACGATGGACATTGGATCTGGAGGTTGTTGGTTCGAGTCCAATTGTGTAAAATTTTAGCCAATGTGTATTCATCGGGGAATGACGTTTTATGACTAGTGTTCATGGATAATACAGTTAAAAGTTCTTCAAGTTTAGGTAGGTACTGTTGAGGTCAACTTATCATGAGGTTGATGGATGAGGGACAACGAGGAAATCCATAACGCCAGCCGCCCCTCAAACTTCATGAAAAATCCTGTGC
>NW_007514204.1:0-242 GCF_000475195.1 Diaphorina citri
CTTGAGAACTGAACCCTAGGTTGTCCATTCCGGAATCTGTGCTGCGAACTGAAATGAGGGTTAACGTTTTAGATATCGGACGGAAAAGATGAGTTCCCCACGCTATGCTATGATTTTGAAGAACTAGGCAGTAAAAGGTCTCGCTGAAAATTTCAGCATTTGCAACAGCTTAACTCCATACACAAAAAGCCCACTCTGAGGCTTAGGTGTAGGGACAACAGCCCCCCCCCCCCCAAAAAAAG
>NW_007514205.1:0-242 GCF_000475195.1 Diaphorina citri
TGACCTTCTAATCACTCGATCAAACCCCGCCACAGTCCATAATAAAAACCCGTCTTTTATACAGGGAGTTGGAAAAGTCGGAGAGGATTTTACGAAATGAGACGTTCGTTGGCACTACGCCACGTAGGTATTAAATATAATTTTCCTCTGTTAGGTACCCAGTAGGCAGTGGGTACTCAATGTCAGTGAGCTAAAATGGCTGAATCCAATGCTAACAGTGCTAACAACTATTAATGAAATCC
>NW_007514206.1:0-242 GCF_000475195.1 Diaphorina citri
CCGTAGAAAAATGGAAAAAAGGTCATCCTTAAAAAGGATTTACCTAAAAAGATAAATGGAATAGAAGGGGGAAATGGATCGAAATAAATGCAGGATCAAATCGCGGACAGAATTACAAACGTAAAAAAAAAAGTAAATTAAACTGGTGTATAACTCTATGTACATAGGAACATAACAAAATTAATAAAAGGTAAAACCATAAAAATATCTAAATAAAATTTACATAGACGACATGAAAAATA
>NW_007514207.1:0-242 GCF_000475195.1 Diaphorina citri
GTGAATGAGTGAGTAAGTGATGAATGCGTGAGTAAATGAATTCGTGAATGAGTGAGTCAGTAAATGGATAGGAATATTACTACCAAATTTCAGCTTTCTAGGTGTTGTAGTTCTGGAGATAGAGTGATCAGTGTGTGAAAATGAGTGAGTGAGTGAGTGAATGGATTTCGCTTTCATATAATAATAAACATCTATCCTTTCACCCTTCCAGAATTTGAACCGTGTGAGGGTACCGTGGTAGG
>NW_007514208.1:0-242 GCF_000475195.1 Diaphorina citri
CCGATACACGAGAACATGCAGGCGGAAAATGAGAACTCTGAACAGCACACACACTTCCGCAATATGGTTTTTGCATACGTTTGTGTTTAGGGTGTTGGCAGTGGAAAGACTGTCTGTATCAATGTCTAGATTTTCTTTGCCAAGAAGAGATAGGAGTGGAAGCTGGGATGGTTCTTTCAGAATACCGTTTTTCAGGTGTTTCTACAACTTCATTTTTACCTGTGTGAAGGTATTTCTTTATC
>NW_007514209.1:0-242 GCF_000475195.1 Diaphorina citri
TGTCGCTATAGCTGAAAACCGCCAAAAAACGGTCGAAATCTGTCCAAAAGCGGTAAAATGCCGCCAACCGTTGCACCGGTCTTAACCAAAAGTTTCATGTCGCATCCTTGTCACATTTGAAAGATACATACCAAATTTCAAGTCTCTAGCTCTTACCGTTCTCAAGATATTTTGTTTACAGACAGACAGACACACACACACACGGACCAATGGCTGAAACTTTGGATTTAGGCTCTAGGGAC
>NW_007514210.1:0-242 GCF_000475195.1 Diaphorina citri
AATTTCAAAATCTGCAGTATTGGGGAAGACTTGTGCTGATGAGGTCATTAGAGCACAAATCATTTTCATTGTGCACATCATACCTGTCAACATAGGACCGAGCTCATGCTAATATATCCAGACAAAGGGAGAACATCAGGAATTCAGGAACAAACCCTGTGACACATATTGCATCAATGGAATTATTAATGATGTTGTGGCAACCTGGTAGTACCTCAGTGTCTTCAGGATTCAGCGCTTCG
>NW_007514211.1:0-242 GCF_000475195.1 Diaphorina citri
AAAAAAAAAAAAAAAGACGATAGTTGAAAGAGAAGAGAAGTAAATAGGAGATAAGAGGTGATGCTCATTTAAAGAGGGTAATGCTCCGATATCCCAATACATAGTCGATAGTTAATTAGTCAATAATTAGTAAATTAAATAGTCATTAGGACTGCTGATTGCCAATTCCAATCAATTAGTATGTGTGACGTCACAGTAAAATCGATAGCAAAATAATCATTATTGAATTGTTTAACAAATAT
>NW_007514212.1:0-242 GCF_000475195.1 Diaphorina citri
ATCTTATCACATGTCAGAAATCTGCAATATAATGGTATAATTCGCAACATTAAGGCATAATCTTAATCATAATGGCACAAATAAAATCTGCAACATATTGAAAATAATGGCCCACATCGGCAATAAAACACCATAGTCAACGAATAATTTTATCGGTCCTGATTAACCAAATCATACACCTAATAAAACAACAATTTGTTTACATTCAATGCATGAGGACACCGATAGATGTAGTTTTGTTT
>NW_007514213.1:0-242 GCF_000475195.1 Diaphorina citri
TCACATAAATTTGCCTGTATGGGGAGCTAACAGCTACTTTGTATGAGGCAAAAACATAGTGGCGTAGCCTTCATGGGAGATAGGGTCCGCTTTCGTTTGTCTCATCGGGTTTTTCTCGTACCTCCCCTACTTACCACTGACTTAAAATACCTCTGTGGTGCAGCTGTTAACGCGTTGGACTTTGGATCTGGAGGTTGGTGGTTCGAGTCCAAGTCAAGTCATAAAATTTATCTAGGTGTAAT
>NW_007514214.1:0-242 GCF_000475195.1 Diaphorina citri
TGGAGTACTGGACAAAAGAGAAATGCCAGAAGGAGTAGAACTAGTGGCGTATGCGGACGATCTAGCGATGGTAGTGAAGGCGAGGAAGGAAGAAGAATTAGAGAGGAAAACAAACCAGGCACTTGAAACAATATGTAGATGGATGAGTGGAAAGGGACTAGAAATTGCACCGGAAAAGACAGAAGCAGTACTAATTAATGGAAAGAAAAAATGCAGACCACTGAATATCAGCATAATGGGAA
>NW_007514215.1:0-242 GCF_000475195.1 Diaphorina citri
ATAGTTACATACGTATGTATGCAGGTAGGTAGTTACCTACACGAGGTATTTCGAATTCCAGCTCAATGCTCTTAAATCCGAAATAAAATAAGTCCTCCCCCAATGTATGTATAGGTAAGGGTCAGCTAAGCAAAATCTCTCAATAGATTCAGTTGACATTCAAAGCTCTGCACCAATGAGTTTGATTAAATTAGGGGACAAGGGGACATACATAGGTAGTACCTACATATTATGTACCTACT
>NW_007514216.1:0-242 GCF_000475195.1 Diaphorina citri
TTTCGGGTACTTAATTTTACATTACCCTCTACCTTCCCCCTTCTTGTTCTTTTCCTCCTTCTCTTCCTTCTTCTTCTTTTTCTCCCCCTCCTTCTTCGTGTTCTTCGTCTCCTGCCTTCTCCTCTCCTCCTTCTCTTCCTTCTTCTTCTCTCCCTCCTTCTTCATGTTCTTCGTCTCCTGCCTTCTCCTCTCCTCCTTCTTCTCTTCCTTCTTCTTCTTCTCTCCCTCCTTCTTCGTGTTCT
>NW_007514217.1:0-242 GCF_000475195.1 Diaphorina citri
CTTATGTGGCGTATGGTAAAGGTGGGCCAATAAATGGTACGTTTTTTAGGTGGGCGAATAAATGGTACACTTACCCTAGTAAAGGAATTTTAATTGTGTTAAGCATAAATGCTTGTCACAAATGCCGTTCTCCGCTTAATACACTCCGCTTAATACACGCTTAATACGCTAAATTTTATGACTTGACTTGGACTCGAACCACCAACCTCCAGATCCAAAGTCCACCGCGCTAACCACTTCAC
>NW_007514218.1:0-242 GCF_000475195.1 Diaphorina citri
TAATATGACCGTATTTTTGAGATGACCTTAAATGACATGATAATAGGTAAGTATGTATCATAGACCGAATAATTATGGGGAAATTATATCAAGGACAAATCAAATTTACTGTCAGATCTTATAAGCCTAACCATGATCATACGCCCTTTTGAAGAGGAGAGAGGGAGAGAGAGAGAGAGAAAGAAAGAAAGAAAGAGAGAGAGAGAGAGAGAGAGAGAGAGAGAGAGAGAGAGAGAGAGAGA
>NW_007514219.1:0-242 GCF_000475195.1 Diaphorina citri
TGAGAAGAATGTTGACATTCAATTGATTTTATAAGACGATAACCATATTCTTCGGAATCAGGAACGAAAAGGAAAGTAGGTACGTTCGAATTTACCTGGGGGAATAATAAAATTTTACTTTACAATTGCAAAGTCACATCCGTGATCTTAACCAAGTATGTAGCGAGAATAGTTATTTTGATTCAAAATTGGCCCAGTTGTAATAGGACGATAATAAAAGTAGGTAGGTATACGAGTATCAT
>NW_007514220.1:0-242 GCF_000475195.1 Diaphorina citri
AGGTACGTGAACAAACAAAATGTTCCACAGAATAACGTACTGTCGTCCATGATACACGAGTGTAACGTGTTTTAAATCGATTGGTCATTGGCCCAAAAGTTCGTTACAAGATTCGGTCAGACAGACAAAAGAGAAACTTGAGATTGAGAGGTAGGTAAATGTGAGGTAGGTAGGTAGGTAATTAGGGATACTTAGGTATAGGTACCAATATCTATTCCTAGATCGGAGGGAGTGGTTGCGTA
>NW_007514221.1:0-242 GCF_000475195.1 Diaphorina citri
TCGCGACAAATTTCAAGATCAGAGCTCATTTGTGTGAGAAAATATGAAAAAAATCCCCCAAAAACCAGTTTTTTTTTTGTTGGAATTTTGGCTTTATGGTTTTCTGGACAAAATTTGCACCACCATTTTCGAGATCCTGGTAAAAAGACCTTTAATTTGATAATTATATAGGTCGACCAGGTTTGGATAAGTCCTTCTATGGGCACAGACAGACAGACGACACCGAAGCGAATACAATAGTC
>NW_007514222.1:0-242 GCF_000475195.1 Diaphorina citri
TATTCGAAAATTCTAATACCGAGAAATGATATTGGAACCCAGTAAACAGTTCATGGGAGATGTTATGTAGAAATGGATTTGTGTAATATCAAAACTCAAGAACTACATGGAAATGAAGACTATATCAAGATTGGATTGAATAGAAAATTCTATAGAGGAGACAGGAAGAATTGGAGAATGAATAAATAAATTAATTAATTAATTTAAATAAATTTTATCTTGTATCATTGATTTTTTTTTTT
>NW_007514223.1:0-242 GCF_000475195.1 Diaphorina citri
CAGGAAGATGTTGATGACATAGAAGAAGTGGGAGTGAAACTAGGAAATGTGTATTTGGAAAAAGTGAAGAAGTTTAAATACCTGGGATCCAGTGTATGTCAAGATGGAGAATTGGAGGAAGAATTAACTAGCAGGATTAACTCGGGATGGATGAATTGGAGGAAGATGTCTGGAGTGCTGTGTGACAAGAGTGTGAGTGTAAGGAATAAAGGATACATCTACAAGACCGTGGTGAGACCAGC
>NW_007514224.1:0-242 GCF_000475195.1 Diaphorina citri
TAATTGATGTGTTTTGAGGTATGATTATAGGTACCTTATACTGAAATTTCTGAAAAATGTGTCGTATAAAATGTCAAAATACATGAGTCTAACCAAGCAGCTGAAGCAGCATAAATAAGGTAGATATTATATTCTAAAATAAGTCTATGTTATTACCATTACCAATTACCAATCAAATATATAAGACCTTGTTTAGACTGCAAGAGTAAAGGGACTTTTCAGTCCTATGCTGGTAGTATAAA
>NW_007514225.1:0-242 GCF_000475195.1 Diaphorina citri
TGAAAATGAGAATGAGAAATCGTCTTAAAAATGAGGTTACCTTTAAAAAAAGCAGACAAACTTACTAAAGGGACAAAAATGGGAGTGAAACTTTTTTTCTGTCCAGACAAAAATGATTTTCTATCTGGACAGAATCGTGAAACCAGGAATTATGCAATCCTGATGTATCCCCATGAAGGGCATAGAGTATCCTATATTCAAAATATACTACCCATGGCCTGAGGGATTGACGAGAGCGTTCG
>NW_007514226.1:0-242 GCF_000475195.1 Diaphorina citri
TAATAAAAATAAGACGTTAGAATAGAATAGGTACATATAATAAAATGAAATTGAATAGTATAAACTATCAGAATGAGACTGAAAAGTCCCTTCATAAGGCCGTAATGAACTATGATGATTTTGCTTGCTAACACAGAGGCCGGAAACCAAAGTAATTCTATATTTCAAAAATTTGTACTCGTTTTTCGATTGCAAATATTTCAACGGGTTACTTTCTGGTGTTCTCGTGTTGACCCAGCACC
>NW_007514227.1:0-242 GCF_000475195.1 Diaphorina citri
GGGGGGGGGGGGTGGACTGAAAAACATGTGTCACTTCACATAGGGTTTGCATCGTACCCGTGTCAGAATGAAAAACACACCTTTTGAAAACTGCTCATTTTTAAAAGCTCCTTTTGGTGTTTAACCTAACCCTACAATAACACTGGTCACTGTTCATTTGTGCATTTAACCTAACCCTAACCTAACACTGGTCACTGCTCATTTGTGCATTTAACCTAACCCTAACCTAACACTGGTCACTG
>NW_007514228.1:0-242 GCF_000475195.1 Diaphorina citri
AAAGTTCTGAAAACTAAGTATCAGGCATCTGATACATTAAGAAGCACAGTGCTGTGTAATGTGTGAGTATTACACAAGTACCTACCTCTTGAGTTTTATGTAGGCACTTGTGATTTCAATATACAAAATTAGCTAAGCAATATACAAGTTTATGTCCTTAATAGCAAATCTTGGAATGGCTGGCTTTCTCCTGTATCTATTGTTACAGTTCCCTCTATGAAACCTCTGAAAAAGCCCACTTG
>NW_007514229.1:0-242 GCF_000475195.1 Diaphorina citri
TACCTCTAAATGTAAAAGAAATAACTTATACTCCTCACTGGTGATGTCCAGTGGGCGAAACATGTCTGTTTTTCTATAAATAAAAATACCCTACCCCCCACAGGGACAACTCAAGTTATTTCTTTTACATTTATTGTTATGGAACTTCACAAAGTTACTGAGTCTTCCATCATGATATTAACATACATACCTCTGCCTTAATCAAGAGGGCATGAGATCAGTGAGAGTATGGAATTTTGTCC
>NW_007514230.1:0-242 GCF_000475195.1 Diaphorina citri
GTTTTGGATGGGGTGTTCTATCTTAAGACCAATTTTTGAAAGAACCCAATTTTTGGTATCAGCCTCAAAAATGTCCACCTACATGTGTAGTGTGTACTGTTTACATTTTAATCTCAAGTCCTCGTCCATGTAAGTACATATTTGCAATGTACCATGATAAAATTCGCAATGGACAAACTACGTATGTGCAATGTCGCATTAGCAAAGTATACAATGAGCAATTCTACGTACATTTCAGCGTT
>NW_007514231.1:0-242 GCF_000475195.1 Diaphorina citri
GATAGTTATATCAAATATCATTACTATCACATTTAATGATAGTTATTTTGCTTATTAAGTGTTTCTTTACGAAGTGTTTCTAATTTGGTGTTTCTGTACTGTTTCTCTGTGTGTTTCACCGTGCTACCTGACGCTCATCTCGTTATTGTTGTCCACAAATCACAGGTTTTAAAGGTACTTACTACTTGTTTTCGTTTAACTTTTACTTTTATTATCGTACTTTTACTACCATTCTTTTAGTA
>NW_007514232.1:0-242 GCF_000475195.1 Diaphorina citri
GCAATATAGTTATTTATCTTGGTATTTTGAAAAAAATAGGTCTTAAGCAAGAGAATAACATGTGTAATAAGAATTTTGCAAAGAAACGGTAGGTAGGAATTTTTTTTTGGCAAAAAATACTATAAAAATTGAATGAACTGTATCGTGTTTGGTATCGAAAAAAATGTAAGAATGTCCTCTTTCTAATTCCGTTGAGAACATTGCACCAGGTATTGTGTGAAAGCCACAGTAGATGGTTGAAA
>NW_007514233.1:0-242 GCF_000475195.1 Diaphorina citri
GCAAAGTCCCTTTACACTCCCAGAAATGTACCTTAAGGCTGAAAGTTTCCTCCACATTTCAGCTAATCCAAAGTAAAATAGACCTGACAATTTCGGATATAAAAGATCTAGATGATGGACCAGAAACAGAACCAGACACTTTCAATGCAAATCACACAGAACAGAAGTACAACTCAGATCCGTTCAGAGTCAACTATGAGAACATTCCCGAATACAAAAGGTTTCTGGAAGCGAAGAGAAAT
>NW_007514234.1:0-242 GCF_000475195.1 Diaphorina citri
TCGATTTCAGCCGAGACATGGAATTTTGTCCTCTTAAAAAAAAAAAAATAATAATAATAATAAAATGGAATTCCGTCAGAAAAGTATCTCATTTCAATTTCAATGTATTGTAAATCCTCATTTAAGAAGAGAAAGAGTTTCAGTTGTGTTATTTATTATTGAGCATAAATGCTTGTGACAAATGTCGTTCTCCGCTTAATACACTATGCTAAATTTCAAGGCTCAACTTGGACTCGAACCAT
>NW_007514235.1:0-242 GCF_000475195.1 Diaphorina citri
AGGTAGGTAGGTACATTATATACACATTATCTGATTTGATAAGTGGCACTTTAAGGAAACCTGTAATGTATCAGATTTTAATTGAACGCATGCTCCTAACGAGTTCAAACTGATAGCTGATACATCCTGTATCTTCTCCTGTTATGAAGATCACCCTGTATTTTAGAGCACATGTCATGACGAACTCGTATGCGTCACATGTTTGTGGTGACAGGGGATAAAAAATGAACATGAGAGAAAGA
>NW_007514236.1:0-242 GCF_000475195.1 Diaphorina citri
CCTCCTTCTTCTTCTTCATCACCCCCTTCCTTTTCCTCATTAGGCGGAGGCGTTTTCTGTTACTCTTTCTAGTCTGATATTATGTGGTATCTAAGATTTTCTATATGCATAGATATCTGGTCAATTAAAAAGGAATAAAACTGTATTCATGTACCTACTCGTACCGTACCTTATACTCTATTCATTCTTCCCAAATAGGTATGTACCCACAAATCGACAGCCATCAGAGTTACAAGAAAGGA
>NW_007514237.1:0-242 GCF_000475195.1 Diaphorina citri
CGCTCGGCCTGTCCGTTAGTCGCAGGATGATAAGGGGCGATTGTTTTGTGAATGACATTATTCTTTTTAAGGAACTTTTTGAAACTGTCAGACGTGAAAGTAGTAGCATTGTCGGACACTAGAGTAGTAGGAATACCGAAACGAGCAAACGTACACCTCAGTAGTTTAATGGTAGTGTCAGATGTCATATTTTTGACTTTGAAAATTTCCGGCCATTTAGTAAAAGCATCTACTACAATGAG
>NW_007514238.1:0-242 GCF_000475195.1 Diaphorina citri
TTTATTCAAGTAACTAGGTTACCTACCTATTTATAGGTTTTATGAAATAACATTTCAGAACTGGAGGTTTATGGTTCGAATCCCTCCTAAGGTGAAACAGCAGTGATAATAAGCAGGGTAGACTAATTTCTGACAAGAATTAATCAATCTTAACATAATTCAAATAAGTAGGTATCTAAATATGAAAATAACTTTTACTCTTCACTGGTTTTGGTTGATAGGTTTATTTTATATTATTGTAA
>NW_007514239.1:0-242 GCF_000475195.1 Diaphorina citri
ACCTATATCTTTATTTATTCGGGTCCCTTTTTTTCTAGAGGGCATACAAATTTAGCGAGTCTGTGTCTTATTAGCATGTCCATTCCGTAGTTTGACTCTCAGACATCCTATGCCTGAGCGCAAGGTAGTACTCAATACTCATGGTACCAAATTAACCAAATTGCATATTGAAATCTGAGTGAAAGAAGACTAATTTTCTCATTTATAACTTGGTGTTTATAGGCGAATTTAAAGAACTACAT
>NW_007514240.1:0-242 GCF_000475195.1 Diaphorina citri
GCCAAATGGAACTATTTTCAAGATTATTTACACACTACTCAAGGACTTTTATATCAAGTACCGGTTTCCATTGGAATATTTGTCTGTAAGTTTTTCTTTTCTCATTTTAATCTAGTGAGATACAGCTTTAATGATCTCTCAAAGTAAAATGACCTACTTTGAATTAGTGCTCCCAATTACTCGGGTACTCGAGTACCCGGACTTTTCGAGTATTACTCGACTGTCGAGTAATACCCGAGTAT
>NW_007514241.1:0-242 GCF_000475195.1 Diaphorina citri
CGAATATCTCGGTTGTTGGTGATGTTGTTGATGTTGTTGGTGTTGTTGTTGGTGTTGTTGTTGGTGTTGTTGTTGGTGGTGTTGGTGTTGGTGGTGTTGGTGGTGTTGGTGTTGGTGGTGTTGGTGTTGGTGGTGTTGGTGTTGGTGGTGTTGGTGTTGGTGGTGTTGGTGGTGTTGGTGGTGTTGGTGTTGGTGGTGTTGGTGTTGGTGGTGTTGGTGGTGGTGGTGTTGGGGGTGTTGGG
>NW_007514242.1:0-242 GCF_000475195.1 Diaphorina citri
TATTGATATATTATTTTTCCTATTGATTTTCCTTATGCGAATATTTCCTATTGATATATTATTTTTCCTATTGATTTTACTTATGCGAATATTTCCTATTGATATATTATTTTTCCTATTGATTTTCCTTACGCCCGGGGCGAATTTCATCCTAAAGAGATAAGCTTCGTTCTCGGAACGGCTGGCTTTCTCCTATCCTGTCTTCCTTCTCTCATGGCTTTGGGAACGATAAGACCTTAGCA
>NW_007514243.1:0-242 GCF_000475195.1 Diaphorina citri
ACCTTGGCGCCGGCAACAAAAAGCACCATTTACACTTAATACGATTTGTTTGTTGTTTCTCGTATTCGTACAAAAGTAACCTTGATATTCCAAACCGGTTTTGATAATTATCAATTTATCAATCAAGTGATAACGTGATTACCATTGGTCACATTAGAGAGAAAATAATTTGTCAGTCAGCTATTCAGCAATTTCATACAATTTATGTGATAAGACTGATAACTACTGATACAAATCTACTC
>NW_007514244.1:0-242 GCF_000475195.1 Diaphorina citri
TGTAAGCTCCAAGTCGCGGGATTGACTCCCGCCCGGGGGAACTTTATCCTAAACCAGATAAGGTTCGTTCCAAAATAATTAGTAAAATAATTTTGTGTTTGAAAGGGTTAACATGCTTGTATTTGACAGGGTTAACATGCTTGTGTTTGAAAGGGTTAACATGCTTGTGTTTGACAGGGTTAACATGCTTGTGTTATGAAGGGTTAACATGCTTGTGTTTGACAGGGTTAACATGCTTGTGT
>NW_007514245.1:0-242 GCF_000475195.1 Diaphorina citri
GGGCGGGAATCGAACCCGCGGCCTAGCGCTTACAAGGCAGACGCGCTACCAACTAAGCTAACTAGGCTGGCCTTCTAGAATTTGAAAGATTGTTTTGGACCGGACATACCTAGGAAAATATTGGAAACCCCTGCGTCCTGTGGACTTAGGAAAACGGTAGCTTTTTGTTTATAAAATGCATGCTGGGACAATGTTTTACTGCACTAGGATGAAGTTTTATGTGTTGTGTAGGGTGTTACTCT
>NW_007514246.1:0-242 GCF_000475195.1 Diaphorina citri
CATGTACATTGGTCAGATCAATCCAGAATTGAAGCCAACTCTGACTTCGTAAATGCGGCTGTACAATCTGTACATGAGTCAAGTGCCAAAATTTCAAAACTTTCTTGCATAAATATTAAGTCTATGTGATGTGCGTGTTGGTTCATTTTGGACTTTCATGGAGTTCAACTTGTGGAGAGGCCCAGTGTCCATTCCAACCTGACGCCGTAGTACACAATAGATCACCTGTCAATAAGCCACAA
>NW_007514247.1:0-242 GCF_000475195.1 Diaphorina citri
TTCTATTAGCGGAGGTGTGTTTGGACTTTGGGGCCCATTTCTCGATATATCCGTTTCTGGACAGTGTGGGTGTAAGAAAAGTGAACTTATGGAGATGCTTATGTCCAGAAAATGCAAGGAAAGATTATGTTTGAATTTGATATTACAAGGGCTATTCCTTACTTCAGATTTTAACGTCATTAAAGTGAGGACTGCGGAATACAAATCGCGTTCTTCGTAGTGGCAATACAAAGTATTTTGGC
>NW_007514248.1:0-242 GCF_000475195.1 Diaphorina citri
ATGCCCAAAGGGGGCGCCGTGCAAAAAAGGTTGAGAACCACTGGCTTAGAGGGTAGCGTGTCCGCCTTGTAAGCACTAGGTCGCGGGTTCAATTCGCGGCCCGGGCGGACTTTGTCCTGAACACATGAAGTTCATTCTCGGAACGGCTGCCTTTCGTCTATCCTGTCCTCCTTAATTCTCTCTTCCATTTCGGGACGCAACCTCAGTAGTTATACAGTTCCCCTCTATCAAGCCAGCCTAGT
>NW_007514249.1:0-242 GCF_000475195.1 Diaphorina citri
TGGTGGAAAGTTTAACGGATATTAGGGACTTTGAACGACAAGGAATTTAGTAGCTACGGAATTTTTTTTTAGAAACTATGTGATATTTTTTTCTATAACTAGTTTTTTCTATGCATTAATAGAAGTAATTTTTAAGAAATATTTGATTGACCTCTCTATTTGACTTTTTTTTTTTTTAAGAGGTTTGACAGAGGGAACTGTAACTGCTATGGTCTTATCGTTCCGAAATCGAAGAGAGAAGG
>NW_007514250.1:0-242 GCF_000475195.1 Diaphorina citri
TTACGTCCTGAATTAATTATGTCAAATTTGCTGTCCAGCAGTCTAGTAAGAGTAGCGTTGATTAACAATCATGTTACAAAATATACAATCCTCACCCACGCATCTCTGGGTTTACACACTCAGCTCCTCAGTGGAGGCAGTGTTGGTGACGGAACGAGGCTGTGTTGGTGAAGGAACGAGGCTGTGTTGGTGACGGACCGAGGCTGTGTTGGTGACGGAACGAGGCTGGGTTGGGGAGGGAA
>NW_007514251.1:0-242 GCF_000475195.1 Diaphorina citri
AGGGCACCACAGGACGAGACAGCCCGGACGAGAACAAGCGGGTGAAGCAGACGAGATCGACCATGTCCTAGAATAGTATTTCAGCAGGGAATCGAACCCGGGTCTCAGGATCATAATTGGCTGAACAGGTAAGAGCGTAAGCAGGCATGAAACTGGAAGGTTGAAAAGAGAATGACGGGCACCTAATATCACGCACCCAACCACCTATGAGTACATTGGATTAGCTAGAGTAAGCCGTGACA
>NW_007514252.1:0-242 GCF_000475195.1 Diaphorina citri
TACCAAAATGGCAACTCCCCCGCATGCTTGCTGGCCACCATCATAATCTTTGCGAACAGGGAGAAATCCTTTCAGGTGAAAATGTTCGTACGGTTTCAGATGAGATTCCTGAATACAGATTACATTAGGGTTAGAGTCTCTAATTTTCAGTTTCAAATCATCAAGATGGTTTTTGAGACCATTAATATTCCACTGAAGAATGCAGCTTGTCATATAAGAGGAAATAAAATTAATGTAAATAG
>NW_007514253.1:0-242 GCF_000475195.1 Diaphorina citri
GCAATGAAACAACTGCTACATTAGACGCATGTGGCCTGTGTCGTAGCATGCCCATCCCGTAGTATGCCTCTCATCAGAGGTACTTACCAGGTGTAGGTACTTACCCTTATCGAACCAGCTATGGTCAATAGTTACCGTTATGTGGACCTTTGTGGCCGAGTGGGTATCACACTAGGCTACCAGGTCGGAAGTCCCAGGTTCGATTCCCGGCTGGGGCGAAGTTTTTCGGCTCTATTTTTGGA
>NW_007514254.1:0-242 GCF_000475195.1 Diaphorina citri
TATTTTCTTTATTATATCAAAATAAACATTAAAGAAATAATAAATTAAAATTGTTTTCTAATAGGTAATCTTAAATATTTAAAAAAATAAATTCAGATAAAAATAATAAAATTTCATTTTAAACGCACCATAATAAATTAAAATAAAAAATAAATAAAAAAATAAATAAATTACTACTACTACTACTTTATTTCATTTTTGTTTACAAAATATACGTGCAGTTTTTCGATGCGCATGAAATT
>NW_007514255.1:0-242 GCF_000475195.1 Diaphorina citri
GACTGCCTGACAGACCGCGGTCTGTCAGGCAGGCCTAGCTTTTTATACTATAAAACTGTGCATATGGTACTTGTTCGTTAAATTGTGAGTTACAGATTGCTGGACAACATTATTCTTCATACACGGACCAATGAGTTGCCTCATGCCTTATTATTTGATTATCAAACACTTAGGGGTGACACAAAGGTCAGTTTTGGCAGTAAGTTTATGACATCTCATGGAATTGACTCCAATTTGTTAAA
>NW_007514256.1:0-242 GCF_000475195.1 Diaphorina citri
CGATAACTATCGATGGCGCCGACTATCGATAGTTCTCCTCCTCTAACAATGAACACATAAAATTAATAAAGATCAGACTCAAGATTCTTTTAATTCTACCTGCCTACTATCCGCATAAGTCATGGGCATAATTTTGCGATCTTGTAGTGTACCTACTGTGTAGGTGTATAAGTTGTAAAACATAAAATATGAACAACCATCATGAGTAAACATAAACTCATCGGGTGTGAACATCACATGAC
>NW_007514257.1:0-242 GCF_000475195.1 Diaphorina citri
AAGCTGAAATATGACCGCTCCTCATCATATAATGATGATCAGATTATAAAATAAATAACAGTTAACAGTTTTGAAAAATTTTGGGTGTGAAGATGATTTGTTTGTTTTTAGGAGGAAAAAGTAAAAAATAAAATAAACAGTCGAAACAAAATACCCATATTAAATTAAATACTGAGAAATACTTTTGTTTAAGGCCGTTTGTTTTGGTATCAGGACTTTCTTACTTTCTATTCTCAGGATCA
>NW_007514258.1:0-242 GCF_000475195.1 Diaphorina citri
AAGAAAATAGAAGATCTCAATAATGAATCATCTCATAAAACAGAAGATTTAGATCATGAAAATGAAATATCAAAGAAAACCGAAGATCTTCTAAGTAATAGTCACGAAAAAATATCGAGTCCGAATGACAGTACTGTTGACAAAGAAGGCTCAATTCTATCATCAAAAAATACGAAATCCGAGGGTGAAAACAATATATTGATACCTGAAATGCCTTCCACTCGGCAGGAGGAATGTCAGTT
>NW_007514259.1:0-242 GCF_000475195.1 Diaphorina citri
CAGCTCCAAAATGTGATGTCTACATGGAAGATATAGCAAGTCTTTATCTATCATTATTTGTTCTATTAGTACAGCAGCGCCTTTTAACCTACCCAAGTTACTAGATGTAGTGTCACAGCATAGAGCAACTGTTTTGTTAAGTAAATCCCGGTTCAAAGAAGTAGGTAGGTATTAGATTTATTTCATAGATGATTAGATTGAATATTAATAGTCCTTAAGCTACAGTACTGAATCAATAATTG
>NW_007514260.1:0-242 GCF_000475195.1 Diaphorina citri
CCTAGGGGACGGCTAATATAGGTGCCATCAAACTTTTTGGGACAAACAGAAAATAAAATAAATAGGTACAATCAAAAATATCAACTAACAGTGTTTTAGGTTTCCAACTCTCCACTGAAGAGAAAATTGAAAATGTCCTCCTCATGCAATCAGCACCTCGTTGATTTCCACTTCCAAAGTTTGAACATGTCCTGAGCTCAACCATTTCCAATCAGCACATCTTGTTGGAACTTCCAGCATCT
>NW_007514261.1:0-242 GCF_000475195.1 Diaphorina citri
GTAGAATTTCTTGAAGTTTGATGTGTAGAGGTTTCGAGTCTTGAGCCATAGTCTTGAGTCGATTTTTCAACGTTTGAATGTTTCTTTCAGCCAATCCGTATGTAGCCGGATGTCCTGGAGCGATGAATTTTTGAAAGATACCTCGATCAGTGCAGTAGGTATGGAATTGTTCACTCTGGAAAATAGAATGATTATCACTCACAAGAACAACAGGATAACCGTGACTGGAGAAAATATTTTCA
>NW_007514262.1:0-242 GCF_000475195.1 Diaphorina citri
TCATGTCAGGATCCTCCATTCAACAACTCCAATTGTACAAAATAATTATGTTAATTGTATTATTATTAAAACAAAAACCAAATGTTTAGCCAGCCTAGTTAGCTTAGTTGGTAGCGCGTCTGCCTTGTAAGTGCTAGGCCGTGGTTTTGATTTCCGCCCGGGGTGGATTTTATCCTGATGGGATAATGTTCGTTCTCGGAACGGCTGGCTTTCTCCTATCCTGACTTCCTTCTCTCTTCGAT
>NW_007514263.1:0-242 GCF_000475195.1 Diaphorina citri
ATTCAAGGGGGAAGTTTAAGCTCAGATTCAATCGAGCTTTCCATGTCAATCGATATTTTCGAGAGATCTGAAAGTAAGGACTTGACGATACAACTCCGTATTCGGGCCTATGCGAACCAAATCCTCCGTGCCACCTCTCACGTAACCATCATAAGTGAAAACAGATTTTATTTCCTGACACGAGCGCTCAAAACCAGAGAAGCGATAAAAACAAATCAACTTCACAAAACGAGAAATCATCC
>NW_007514264.1:0-242 GCF_000475195.1 Diaphorina citri
CCCACTACGAGATTTTTACCCCCACTCTCTAAATTTCGGTTTGCGGTTGAGTGTTAAATAAAATACGACATTTTTAGGTTTACGTTTCCCCTCTTGCCATACTAAACCAAGCTCAAGACTGCGGTTAACGATAGAGTCCCCGTTTTTTTCTCGGTTTAGAGACCCCATTTTTCTGGTTAGCTCAAATCTTTTGTTTGTTTTTTGATTTGATATCAGCTGATTATCCCCACTACGAGATTTTT
>NW_007514265.1:0-242 GCF_000475195.1 Diaphorina citri
TTCTCTGTATGATGTTTCTATGTTTGTGTGTCGGACTTCATTATTTTATTCTCTCAGTGCATAAGTTTAAGGTGGAACAATGTGGAGCAGTCATACTTAACATGTGTCCTGTGCGGCCCTTGGAAAAGGAAAAGGAATTTCAGCACAATTTGATGATTGTCACAAATGTTGTTCCCCACAAATAACTTTTGCGCAACGACAATTTTTATGACTTAACTTTTACTCGAACTACCAACCTCCAG
>NW_007514266.1:0-242 GCF_000475195.1 Diaphorina citri
ATCTCGGTGATTTTTACGTACATACTGGTATTATAGTTTGTCAATCTGTTCATTTGTCTGTTTGTTTCTTGTTTCACTATAACCTAGATAGGTATATGTATAACTCCTGTGAATAGTTGGCCCGATTTTGATAAAATTTGACGCACATGTGCAACATATGAAGGGAATTATTTCATTGGATTTTGAGCTTTCGACGGACATGATCACTTGAAGAAAAGTGTTTCATTGCCGTTTTTATTTAG
>NW_007514267.1:0-242 GCF_000475195.1 Diaphorina citri
AATTGCCTTTTAAATGGTTCTTTTCTGCTTAATGCTGTCCCATAGTGAAGTAACGTGTTAGGATTATGGTGTTTATATGTTGCTATGGCGTAGGACAAACTCATCTTGGTGTAAAAAGTAACTTGAGGTGTCTAATGCTCTAATGTTACAATTGCTATTGTGTGTTGCGGTTATAGACTGTTTCAATTAGCTTGAGAACTTTGGTGACTTTGCTTTGTGTTTTGATGACTCATCTATGTCAG
>NW_007514268.1:0-242 GCF_000475195.1 Diaphorina citri
ACCATTAGGTACATCACTGAGGTAAGTAAGCTAATTTGTAATTATTTTCAATATTCTCAAATTCCCTAGTCGTTTGTCAGATTTTTCTCCACTTCCCTTGAGTAAAAGTCGAATTTTCCAATTCAGATTTCTTCATTACCTAGGTATATACTTTTTCAAGTGTCCTAAAAATAGACCTCTCTCCATAATGGTAATTTAATAGCCTCGATCTTTACTGTAAAGCCAGAGTGTGTGGCACAGTT
>NW_007514269.1:0-242 GCF_000475195.1 Diaphorina citri
GACCTTTGACTCTGTAGGCTTGAATTTATTATTATTATTTTTTATTTTAACAATTAAAATGTGATCATAGAGGGATAACTAATTATTTTGAAATTTTATAGACTACATAAATATTATATGAGTTGCCACATTTTTGATTCCTAAATAAACAAAGAATTTTTCTCGGTTATACATATTTTATGTGTATTGTCATTACGTCTTTTGTCATTACAATAATTGTCATTAAGTACGACAGTTGTGTG
>NW_007514270.1:0-242 GCF_000475195.1 Diaphorina citri
AAATATGTAAAACCCTTCACCCTTTGTTAGAAAGTAGAAAGACTGTAATGTACACAACTATCCCGTCACGTCATTTTAGCTCATGGGGAGCCAGAAAGATGTGGTTCAAAGGTTTCCCACAATATTGTACCTAGGTACTCGTAATTTCGTTCACATACTCGTATTAGCCACACTGCCCTCACTTCACGTGAGCCCGATTTTTTTAAAGGCTTTCATGGTAGGATTCTCACACTGTGAGCTCT
>NW_007514271.1:0-242 GCF_000475195.1 Diaphorina citri
CGTCCTCTTTGTAAGTTCACTGATTGCTTTTTTAGTTATTACTTTTTCGACTTCACTGCTTGCCTTTTCAAATTTATTAATTGCTTTTCAAAGTTCACCTCTTGGTTTTTCAATGTTTTGTTAAGTACAGTGCATAGTTTTTGCGTTCATGACTTCCAAGTCATTCTTTCGGGGTTAGTTTTAGGTCCTCGACTTGGGCTCTGTTTAGCTTGTCAACATCGCGACATTGTCCACAGACAAAG
>NW_007514272.1:0-242 GCF_000475195.1 Diaphorina citri
AAGGAAAGGGAGGAGGTGGGGGAGGGAAAACAAGGAAGACAGATGGAGTGGAAGAGAGACAGACGCATAGTAGGCGAGACAGAGAGAGAGAGAGGAAAGAGCTTAGGGCCATAGCCAGTTTTGAGTCTACAGGATTTCAAAAGAATGGAGGTAAAAAAAAGAACAACAAGCAGGGTCCGTCCCTCCGGGAATTTTTTAGCCCGTATTGATTAGAGAAAATCAGTACCTATGTACCTACCTAA
>NW_007514273.1:0-242 GCF_000475195.1 Diaphorina citri
AGAGAGAGAGAGAGAGAGAGAGAGAGAGAGAGAGAGAGAGAGAGAGAAAAGAGAGGACTAAAAGTCCAAAGGGAGTGAAAATACAATAAGAGAGAGAGAGAAAGAAAGAGAAAGAAAGAGAAATAAAAAGGGAATAAAGGAGGAGGGTTAGTTAGATGTTACCAAGAGAGTACTTCCATAACTTCGGCCCTGCTTGTGACTCGCGTCTGCACTGTAGTATTGTGGTGGGGTCTCCCCTCCTT
>NW_007514274.1:0-242 GCF_000475195.1 Diaphorina citri
GGTGCCTTGGAATTGGTTGTTAGAATTGCCTTGGGTTTGTTCTTGGTCGGTAGGGTTGCCTTGGAATTGGTTGTTAGGGTTGTCTTGATTGTTGGAATTGCCTTGGTTAAAAGAATTACCTTGGGTATGTTCTTGTTCTGCAGGGTTGCCTTGAAATTGGTTGTTAGGATTGCCCTGGAATTGGTTGTTAGGGTTGTCTTGGTTGTTAGAATTGCCTTGAAATTGGTAGTTAGGATTGCCTT
>NW_007514275.1:0-242 GCF_000475195.1 Diaphorina citri
TAATAATAATAATAATAATAATAAATAAGTTTCATAGAGAGATCTAAAAAGGAACTATAACTGCTAAGGTCTTATCGTCCCGAAAGCAAATAGAGAAGAATAGGAGCAAGCCAGCCGTTCCGAGAACGAACCTTCTCTATTTAGGTCCAGGACAAAATTTATCCATAATTACTTTCTATTACTACAGTATAGCGGAGCTATACTAGTAATGAAAGTATTGCAATCGGTCCAAATTTTCAAAA
>NW_007514276.1:0-242 GCF_000475195.1 Diaphorina citri
TACTCTTAATATTGAACCTGAAATTCTCCAAAATGTATCCTGATAATCAAGTATACAAATACATCGATCAGTTGGAGAAGAGAGTACTTGAGCAGGAGCAACTGATCGCGCTTCTGAATGAGAAGATTCTGAACCTGAAGTCCACGCCCCAAGTCAACCAGCCCAATGCCGCTGATGTTCGGAGTCCAACATCTTGTAATGTACCACCGAGGGATCAGAACATGGATCAGATGTCCTTCGTG
>NW_007514277.1:0-242 GCF_000475195.1 Diaphorina citri
CCCCGGGCGGGAATCGAACCCGCGGCCTAGCGCTTACAAGGCAGACGCACTACCAACTAAGCTAACTAGGCTGGTCAGTTAGAATGAAATATACCTTGTTCATCCTGCTCGAATAGGACTGAAAAGTCCTTTTTTGTTTTGTTTTTGACTCAGTGTTGATACAGTTTGAATCCTTTATTTTACCTCTAAAACTGAATCGCTGTAAAACTGCATTAACTGCTCTAAACAACTTTATTGGACAA
>NW_007514278.1:0-242 GCF_000475195.1 Diaphorina citri
GGGCGGATTTTATTCTGAACGGATAGTGTTCGTTCTCGGAACGGCTGGCTTTCTCTTACCCTGTCTTCTTTCTCTTCGATTTCGGGACGATAAGACCTTAGCAGTTACAGTTCCCTCTATCAATGGGTACCTAAGTAGTAAATACATGTCATGGTTCTATATTTTCCCTCACAAAACACCTTACTTAGCAGCTATAGAAATATGAAAAAAAGGTTTTTTTTTTTTTTTTTTTTTTTTTTTTT
>NW_007514279.1:0-242 GCF_000475195.1 Diaphorina citri
AAATGAAAGACTTGTAATACTGTGATACCCACAAAGTTGTGAGAAAGCTCTCTGCTTTACCACAGAGATACCATGATTAGATTTTGATTTGATTTGAAAAAGGGTAAAGAGAAAAGATAAAAGAGTTAGAGATAAGAGGGGTTAAGAGAGAAAAGAAGAAGGAGAAAGGACAAATGGGTTAAGAGATAAGAGAATGTTACCTGGACGCCTGGATATCCAAATCTTTCAATCCGACCATAACG
>NW_007514280.1:0-242 GCF_000475195.1 Diaphorina citri
GTTACCATCATAAAAAGGTTATTGAAATATGAAAATTGACTGTAAAAGAGGGTTCCAGAAAGCTTCTAAGTAGAGATTGTTATTTTGGCTGTATAAGTACCTAGTTATTGCTTTGTTCAACAACATCTTGTAGTACTTGTTCAGAAGTCACATCAATGGAAAATTGTTACAATAAGGAGCTATCACAAATGAGCAGTGACCAGTGTTATTACAGGGTTAGGTTAAACACAAAAAGAAGCTTT
>NW_007514281.1:0-242 GCF_000475195.1 Diaphorina citri
ATAATAAAAAAAAAAAAATATCGGTAAGTAAATCTTATTTACGGACATCACGGCATACGCTCCCCTACGCGATGAGGTCATATCAACCTGTCCCGAGCAAAGCTCCCTTGCAGGGAACACTAGGGTAATGTGGTGTTTTTGAGCATTTCTTATTTTGTGACATCCGACGTCACAACTCTTCGAACTTTTTCTTTAGAACGGAAAATAAAAATGGAATTTTCGACCTTTTACAGAGTTACTTT
>NW_007514282.1:0-242 GCF_000475195.1 Diaphorina citri
GATTTGGATTTTTCACAACTTTTTACGTAGGAATCGACCTTTTATTCATATTTTTTACCCAACTGCAACTGCTCCATTTGCTGTGGTCACTTTCCTAAATGGAAACAACACCTATACTGTCCATGTGCTAAACAGCTAAAAGATCTTGGGAAGCGGCTCATGGAAAAAAACGGGACAAAAAGGCTCTACTTGGTTCTTCCAACTTGGACTTTTTTTCATGTAACAAAGTTTACAAATAAGCA
>NW_007514283.1:0-242 GCF_000475195.1 Diaphorina citri
ACCTACTTAAATTAATTCTAGGAAATCTCGTCAAAAATGTGAAGAAAAAATTGACCTACTGAAAAGTGATGATACAAACTGCTTACCTCTACACAGGTAAATTTTAATGTTAAAAGTTCAATTATTAAGAATTTGACTCTCTTCTGCTGATCCTTTGAGAAAGGCATGAAGGTAAAACTGACATCTCCTCTAATACGACCGCAGGGAAAAATGACATCTCCACTAATACAAGTGCAGGGAGA
>NW_007514284.1:0-242 GCF_000475195.1 Diaphorina citri
AGCAATGTAGAAAAAGAATCGGAAACCATACAGGAAAAGGTAGGAACTATTTTGAATACGAATACTGAAAAATATCTTCAAGAAAAGGTAGGCTTATATACTTATATTATGTTGAATATGAAGACTAAAAATTATCTTGATAGTTTGTTTCCCTCGGTCTATACCTACCTACTACTCATAGGTACTTATTATATACAATATTAAAAAGTTAGAACTTTTAAGGGTGGACACAACCAGTACTG
>NW_007514285.1:0-242 GCF_000475195.1 Diaphorina citri
AAAAAAAAAAAAAAAAAAAAAAACCTCATCTGTACATACATAATGTAACAATGGTAACAATGTGACACCTAAAATGTTCTGCCTCTAGCCCCTTGATGAACCACTCAATATTCCCATTCCTATATGTAGCCTATACTTAGATTACCTAGTAGGTATGTGTCCTTCTCCCATTATCCTTCCCTTGTGGCGAGATTGTTTTCCGGGAAAAACAAAAGCCAAATGCTAAATCACCGAGGAAAAAA
>NW_007514286.1:0-242 GCF_000475195.1 Diaphorina citri
AAAAAAAAACAAAAAAACAAAAACAAAGGTATAGGTATAGGTAGGTACAACCTTCCATTCCCAGAGAACCACTGATGTTAAATAACGTCGTGGATAGTGGTAACCATATCACATCTGATTCTAATGATTAGGTACTGTAGGTAGGTAATGAGACTAATGAGAATAGACACCATGTAAGTGCCAGAAGCGCATCCACTGAAATGAAAACTAGACACCCAGACAGTTGACCTTTTCGCTTTCAC
>NW_007514287.1:0-242 GCF_000475195.1 Diaphorina citri
CCTTCTCTCTTCGATTTCGGGACGATAAGACCATAGCAGTTACAGTTCCCTCTGTCAAACCTCTTAAAAAAAAAGAATGATTCATTTTACAAATTTGTGTCGAATGACGAGTCCTAGGCGTCACGTCGACTTAATGCCATAGACATTACATGTCCATGTCTGCGACATTCAGAGTCCACATTTTAATATTGTTTTTCCTCATTCTCCATTTTTCAAAATAATGTTATAATTTACGTATGTAT
>NW_007514288.1:0-242 GCF_000475195.1 Diaphorina citri
GAGCTATACGGTTTCACCTTGTATTTCATTTTGTTTCTACTAGGATCATCTTGCTGCTCGGCCACGGGGGATCAAGTCATTTCAACGTCGGGAGTTTGTCGACCGATCTCAATACCTGCCGACGACGTTTTCTTTTCAACCTTTGGACGCAAATGCCAAGAGTACCGTCAGAGTTTGGGCACCAACTGTTCTTCTCTGCCATCCAGTCCTATTCTGCCGGTGAGTGTTTCTTGTGTCCCATC
>NW_007514289.1:0-242 GCF_000475195.1 Diaphorina citri
CAGCGTCTGCCTAGTCAGAGCTAAGTCGTGGGTTCGATTCCCGCCCTGGGCGGATTTTATTCAAGGAACAGCTGGCTTTCTCTTATCCTGTCTTTCGTCCCCCTGAGTTTTCGACCATAAAACCTCTGTTATAGTTCTCTACGAAACCGGCTCCACTCAGCTGGGTGAGGTTAATGTGAGTAGGCGTGTAAGTTATCACCGAATAGAAAGCTAAACCCCCGTCACTTTAGAATTTTTCTGGA
>NW_007514290.1:0-242 GCF_000475195.1 Diaphorina citri
TGTATTGTTTCGCAAACGCCAACTTACTGTTTGTTGAGCCGTAAAAATTGCAACATGCAACCAGCAGTGCATGTTTGTGCAGAAGACTGCCTGCCCATTAACAGGAGGAATTTGCGAGGAAATGGCAGGAAAATATAATGGTAGGAAGAACGTGGAACGAATACTGTCAGAAGGAAGGAAACGTTAGAAAGGAAACCAAAGTAAGAAATAGGGAAGGAAAAAACAATTTTCTTTTAATGATT
>NW_007514291.1:0-242 GCF_000475195.1 Diaphorina citri
TTGATCCAGAACTCATTGAAAACGTTAGCTACAGAGCTAGGTTCGGTAATGGAAGTGCCATGTTGTTTCAGCTTGATCTGAGAGTGGACTGGCCTATTCTGTTTCGAGAAACTCCTTACAACATCCCATATGACACGACTTTTCCTATTCTTCGGAGCAGTATTGATGATATTGAGAGTATACTGTCTCTTTGCCAGTTTAATTACCTTGTTTAAGATACTGCAGTAACTTTTATAGTGAGT
>NW_007514292.1:0-242 GCF_000475195.1 Diaphorina citri
GTTTCATCCGATTTTGAATGTCCTGTAGGCAATGTAATTTAAATGTGTTCCCGCTACGCACGACACGATTTTTATCCGGACGACAAGTGGGAACGGTCCTTTCGATGCTCACCCTTCCAAATACCCACCACGCCCAAGATTACTTCAATGATTCATTAGGAACTGGTAATAATAGTGCTTATTTATACTGCTCGCATAGGACTGAAAAGTCCCTTTACTCCAGCAGTAGGCTACTACTATTA
>NW_007514293.1:0-242 GCF_000475195.1 Diaphorina citri
TTCTTTCTGTGGATCAAGACAAAGGGTTAAAAATTGCATCTCATTTAAATTGCACTCAAGAGAGTGAGGCAGGACTTGTTATGCATAAATAACTGTCAGGTCTCGACAGTGTGTGGGCAGTAGTGCCAGTAATGGGAACTATATGGTATCTGCTATCAGTTAGAACCGAGTACCAAGTTGTGGGAAGATGGTACTCTGAGCAATCTCTCATATCACAAACCATACCGGTTCGTAATTCGTAC
>NW_007514294.1:0-242 GCF_000475195.1 Diaphorina citri
GTAAATATAATAATATTATAGTCATTTAAAGGAATATTACATCTTAATTCTTTAAGTTTTCCCCTGGTCCCTCTAGTATTTTGATAATATAAACTAATAGTCTCAACTGAATCATTAATATGGATAGAGTGCCGACTTGTCAAATTTATCAAATTTTTGGGGTTGAATTGATTTCTTGGAAATTTAGTTCGTCGCGATCAACTCGATTTCCCATTACAACAGAAATTTGAGACAATTCTTGA
>NW_007514295.1:0-242 GCF_000475195.1 Diaphorina citri
CCATCTCCAAACCAGAATAATAAATAGGCACCTGTGTATGCTCCTGTGGGGATGTGTGTACATACATGCCAGGTTCATTGTTTGTTGTGAAAAGAATGGGGAATTGGGGATCGTTTTCCCAATGTTACCCAACAAAAGTTTTTTGAACAAAACTGGCCGTTTTCCTTAGGCCAGTCACTCACTATCAGGTAGACCTGACAGATACACTTGATCAGGTCAAGTGTACCTGTCAGGTCTACCCG
>NW_007514296.1:0-242 GCF_000475195.1 Diaphorina citri
GATTTCCTGCAATCTGATTGGTTCCTTCATTTTGGGTTGATGACTCATTGCTGTCACATTGATCTGGATGAACTATAACTTGTAATATTCATACCACAATAACGACAGGCACATAGGATGTTCCTACCCACAACATCAGAGGTGATTCAGCAGAAGTAGAATCAAGTGAATAGATCAGTTGCGCTTACTTGGGTGATGTTTCAAAGTCATAGAGCAGGAAAAATGAGGACCAACGGAATTTT
>NW_007514297.1:0-242 GCF_000475195.1 Diaphorina citri
ACTAGCTGAATTCCGTCGCTTCGCTCCGGAATCCCGCTAGTTCATCCCGAGGCATGGCCAAACTTATGGAAAAGGCATTGCCGAACTTGTATTTATCAAACTAAAAACATAAACGAAACTCAAATATTAGGCGAGCGAGGAAAAGTTTTCTCTCCCGCAGTCTCCACTCTGTGTATTTCTTATGGAGATTTTAGCGATCAAAAATTGACCATATCTCAGGATCGGTTTAGATTTTCGCAAAA
>NW_007514298.1:0-242 GCF_000475195.1 Diaphorina citri
AAACAGCAGCGGCTCTACTTGAAACGCAGGCGACGCTACTCGTTACAAGATTATCTCTACTGGGGTAAGTGGAGCTCCCGGAGCCGAAATTGGTAGGAGAACGAATTAGCAAATTTCGTTTGTGGGTAGTTAACTATTTCATCAATAGCAGGTACATAACTATATACTCGTACCTATTATAGAACGTAGATTGAAAGAAGCATAGTGCTTGAAAGACGCATACTCGTATTCTGTTTAGTTCT
>NW_007514299.1:0-242 GCF_000475195.1 Diaphorina citri
TTGCACCCCTCTTTATTTTTCCGCCTATTTAGCTTACGGTTTTTTCGCATTAAGAACATTTTATTTGTGTCTGTGCCCCGTGCAATTGGCGGCTTTTATGGAAGAAGACCCCCTAACCCTAAGGCCCTTTTAGAGAAAAATGGTTTTTCTAATGCGGAATGTTGTTGAGAATCAGTTCCGAAAAGAATCATGTTGATATCTCGATTATACAGAAAGATACATGAATGTTTGAAATCCTTCCA
>NW_007514300.1:0-242 GCF_000475195.1 Diaphorina citri
AAAATCCGCCCCGAGCGGGAATCTTACTAGCGACTTAGCGCTTACAAGGCAGACGCGCTACCTTCCAAGCTAACTAGGCTGGCGGCCTTTCTATTTTCTATTGAAGTGTTTACTCTTTAAATATCATCTACTTGCTTACATAGCTGTTTCTAGCTAGTTCTAAGCTGACAGTCTAAAATTCTAAATAAAGCACTACACTTGTACTCATACTTATCTACATTTTCGTGTGTTTTCCCTCACAG
>NW_007514301.1:0-242 GCF_000475195.1 Diaphorina citri
GTTTTGAGTTCTTCTGTTTTGGTATTATCGAGCGTTTGAGATCTTTATTTTCGGTTGCTAGAAGGGTGCTGATTTTCCGCAGGGAATTTGGCAATTCCCTTGCGTGAGATGAATATTCTTTTTCTTTTCCATCTATGATACATGTACGAGTAGTATCTGTCCACCTATTCATTCAAAATAAAAGGAAATATGTACCGACTTTGTACAGTATGTTTGTCTGTATCTGTATGAAAATTTTAGAG
>NW_007514302.1:0-242 GCF_000475195.1 Diaphorina citri
ACTTTTTTTTTTCTTTCTGTCTTTTTTTAGAGAGGTTTGATAGAGGTCTTATCGTCCCGAAAGAGAGAAGAAAGGCAGAATAGGAGAAAGCCAGCCGTTCTGAGAACGAACCTTATTAACAGGTGGTGAAATGTATCAGTCCGTAAATCACTTGGGTACCACCCATGAATCCGTGCCTGGTGGGTTTCATTCTTCATTGTCTTCTGGTTACTCAGACATCATATTTCAGTCTAACTTTTTTA
>NW_007514303.1:0-242 GCF_000475195.1 Diaphorina citri
CCTCTAGTGATAAGTCCTATATGAAGAGTTTCCTTGCTAAACACAAGCCTCCCTCCGATGTACCTCTAACTGTGGCCCAGCTCTGTAATCTAC
This sequence comes from Diaphorina citri, assembly GCF_000475195.1. Taxonomy (NCBI): domain Eukaryota; kingdom Metazoa; phylum Arthropoda; class Insecta; order Hemiptera; family Psyllidae; genus Diaphorina; species Diaphorina citri. The sequence continues at coordinate 94 of NW_007514303.1, forward strand.
GCCCAGAACATGGTGAGCCTTCATTTTATTTAACTCTGGTATTTAGCGCATAGTATTTAGTGCTGGTGTCACCTCTAGTGATAAGTCCTATATGAAGAGTTTCCTTGCTAAACACAAGCCTCCCTCCGATGTACCTCTAACTGTGGCCC
>NW_007514304.1:0-242 GCF_000475195.1 Diaphorina citri
AAGTTTTGGAATATCATTGATGAGATAAAGAGTCTACCCTCTGGAAATGCCACGTGCTGCTGGCTCCTTCGAGATATATGTAGGTATATTCAATCTAGTAAGGGAAATTGAGAGAGAAATGCTGTGACGTCTGGCTTATTCGATATGTACATAGGTAGGTATTTAATCTAGTAAGAAGAATGGAGAAAATTGAGAGAGAAAAATGTGGTAGGGAACTTACTTGTAAGGATTTTTCAATTCCT
>NW_007514305.1:0-242 GCF_000475195.1 Diaphorina citri
TATGTGGCGTATAGTACAGGTGGGCCAATAAATGGTACGTTTTTTAGGTGGGCGAATAAATGGTACACTTACCCTATACCTACCTAAATGGTAAATAGGTTGATCTATCGATTCTATCGCATTCTATCGTTAATTCATGATAGCATATGGGTATGTTAGAGGCGTAGTTTTAAAGGTTAATCAGAATAGTTACAGAGAGGGTTAAGCAATAGAGATGCTCCTGAGACACATGAATAATTTAT
>NW_007514306.1:0-242 GCF_000475195.1 Diaphorina citri
AATTCAAAATTCTGCTTTTCCATTGGCTATTACACTTGTAAGATACTTTTCCATACTTTGGTGATTTAGGGCACTGCTAGTTTAGGAAAATCCGCCTGTTTTGGATTCAAAATAAACTCATAAACTCCAACAAACCGCATTTGAATTACTTATCGTCTCTTTAGAGTAGTCTAGAGCTATGTGTTCAGAACCAGAACCGATTGATGAAACGTTGATTTGTCGAACGCACTTTTTCTTTTCCT
>NW_007514307.1:0-242 GCF_000475195.1 Diaphorina citri
AGGTTTCGACGTCATTTTCTCCGGCGAACGGTGACAGGCCACTCAGTCTGAAAGGGAAACAAGAATAAAGTCACATTGCCGTTCTGTAAAGGTGTGTCCGAACATAGTTGATCTACAAGGGAAATCTATGATGTCGAGGCAGTGTGGACGATTCAGTTGATGTCGATCGACGGCCGGTCGGCTATGTGTGGACACACCGGACAGGATTTTTTTCTCGCTCTCTTAAAGAGGAAAAGTCCTGG
>NW_007514308.1:0-242 GCF_000475195.1 Diaphorina citri
TTTTTTTTTTTTTTTTTTCATTTATTTTTTTTGTCTGAATCTAATGGAATCCATCGAACCCGGATTCATTTTGACAGAAAAAAAGTCTTTTGAAAATCCGAATCCAAGGGATCCACTCGGGGACTCGATTCGTTTGGTTCACAGAGGTAGAAGATAGAGATTCCAAAGAGAGAAGTAAAAAAATATCTCTATGAAAGAAAAATGCACATTTTTTTTCTTTTTGAAGAGGTTTGACAGAGGGA
>NW_007514309.1:0-242 GCF_000475195.1 Diaphorina citri
AGGAGGGAGTGGGTATATTCCGCGCCTGAAATCTAGATCTCAGGGGCGGATCCAGAGGGTTGCCAATGTACTGCGGGACAGGTAGTCCCAGAGCGAGGACCCGGAAGTCTTCGCTCACTCGGACGAGGTTCCATTTGGACAGTTCAGTATCACCGTGCTCCTGTAAAGAAGAAACAGTTAACAATCAATAGTCAACAAGGTTCAGACAAAAACCGAAAGTGCGATAATACGGGCAGTTTCCC
>NW_007514310.1:0-242 GCF_000475195.1 Diaphorina citri
GTATTACCTATCAATATCTTACACGAAACTACTGCTTAGTGATCTAAGGAGAGAAACAATTGAACATTTATCTAAAAAGAAACATAACTCTCAGCCTATGATTGTTAAAACACAACATATTCATAATTCAAAAAGACATTGTTCTTCTAAAGATGACCCAAACCGTTCATAAACGGCTGTAAGAAATACCGTCATCAAAGCTCCAACAGAATTACACAAGACACTCTTCGTAAAATAGGTGA
>NW_007514311.1:0-242 GCF_000475195.1 Diaphorina citri
CATTTTCACATCTTTTCTTGATACAAAAGGTAAGAACCATCCCAGAGGGGATCACGGGAAATTTACGCCCAGTGGCATCTCATAAACTCGACTGTGTTATGCTACACCGCCCCGTGTTCATACCTGGGTGCTATCAGATATCAAAAATGAATGGGACTTTAAATATTTACTACAGCCATCACTTCCGGAGGTATGCAAGCGGGGGTATGCTTTTGAAGATGTTAATAATAATGAAAACTTGA
>NW_007514312.1:0-242 GCF_000475195.1 Diaphorina citri
AGCTATCACTTTCAGCTCCCTCTCGCTTCGATCCAGCACCTCGCCCAGTTTGAACGGAGAAAGCCAGCCGTTCCAAGATCGAACCTTATTATCCGTTCATAATAAAATCCACCCCGGGCGGGAATCGAACCCGCGGCCTAGCGCTTACAAGGCTTACTCACCTGTACCGTGGTAAACTCCACCTCATCATTGACCTTCAGCTCCCTCTCGCTTCGATCCAGCACCTCGCCCAGTTTGAAGGC
>NW_007514313.1:0-242 GCF_000475195.1 Diaphorina citri
CTTATGAAGGTGTCTCCACACATGCGGCCGTCGATTGACATTGATCGACGTCGACTGAACCGTCCACACTGTAACGTCCACATAACATAGTTTCACCTCGTCAATCGACGGCCGGTCGACTATGTTTGGACACACCTTAACTAACTACGAACGCTCTTCTGAGACCCTGAGAACATTTTAGTGGGAGAATTTTTTTTCGAGCAACGACCCCACCCATAAGTTGGAAGACAATAAAGTTAAAC
>NW_007514314.1:0-242 GCF_000475195.1 Diaphorina citri
TCAGAACAGAGAGGGTTAAGAAAAACATAGCACGGCAACACTGCCTTGATGACAAGAGAGAAGGTAGAGGTAGGCACATATTCTAATCACAATAATTACACGTTGGTTTTTAGGGAAAATCCTGTTCTGTTTGATATTCAACAAGGAAAATTTACCAGAGAATACAGAGGGTTAAGAAAAGCAGAGGTCTGACAACACTGTCGCGATGAGTAGGTAAGGTAGGTTAGGTTTACATAGGTGGT
>NW_007514315.1:0-242 GCF_000475195.1 Diaphorina citri
ACCACAGATCCCTCGGTTATGATTTCTGAATAAAATGCCTTACCAACTGCTCAGTTGACACCGTTAATGGAGCTCTATCGTGCAATAGGTAAAGTTTTGAGGAGCTAATCTAGTTAGAGTAGTTAGCTTGGAGAGCTTGCCTGCCTTGTAAGCGCTAGGTCTTGCCGTCGGGGCGAACTTTATTCTAGCCAGATAAGTTTCGTTCTCAGAAAGGCTGACTTTCTCCTATCCTGTCCTTCTCT
>NW_007514316.1:0-242 GCF_000475195.1 Diaphorina citri
TTGTTTTACATACAACAATCAGAAGCTGTTTTCTTTTTGTATGCAAACGAAGCCGCGGTGATTTGAATTCAAGTAGGGGAAGTACATACCTACCTATAGGGAGACCTACTACAAAGGTAGGTATACCTACCTACTAGGTATTGGTTTTAGACACACTGTAGGTAGGTACAGCATGAAAAAACTTGAATTTATGGCCTTGTTAGCGCTAGTTCACGGGTTCCATTCCCGTCTGGAGGAACAGT
>NW_007514317.1:0-242 GCF_000475195.1 Diaphorina citri
GGTCTACCTGATAGTGTGTGTGTTCATCAAGTATACCTGACAGGCGGACCTGATAGGGTGTACCTGTCAGGTCTACCTGATAGTGAGTGGCTGGCCCAAGGATAAGGCAAATCAGAATCCTTGACAAAAGAAGTGTGCCTGAAGGCTTATGATGTGTTCCACACGGTTTTTTACTTTCCTTATCCTATAGGAAGGAAAGTAATGTAATCGGGTCAAAATTTCGATGGTCAGTTTTTAGTGCC
>NW_007514318.1:0-242 GCF_000475195.1 Diaphorina citri
TATTCAACTCGATTAATTTCCACTCGAGTTACAACTCGAGTTGGAAAATAATCGAGTAGAAAATAATCGAGTTGAAAATCTCACTCGAGTCCCATCACTAGACGTAAGTAGTTAATTACATATTACCTATTATGAAAAACGAAAAGACCAATTCATTCTTATTCATGAATCCATATGTTGAAGAAAGTATGAAATTGGATCCAACCACCCCAAGTGAAATCAGAAAAATAATAAATAAATTA
>NW_007514319.1:0-242 GCF_000475195.1 Diaphorina citri
AATAAAGTTGTGTCGTCCGCGAAGATGGCAGCGCTACAATATTCTGGGAGATTTGCCGGTAAATCGTTAATATAAAGCAGGAATATCAACGGACCCAGAATTGAGCCAGTCGGTATTCCAACATTAACCCTACGCGGTTCGGATAGATGTTCCCCCAGCTTAACTATATGCACCCTGTTTTCAAGATAGGACTTGATTAATTTGATGCTGTTATGGTGGAATTTGTAATATGATAATTTGTG
>NW_007514320.1:0-242 GCF_000475195.1 Diaphorina citri
TAACTGTAGAACTGACATAAAGGTAAACCATAAATCAATCAGCCCAGGTCTACAGGCTCATGTCAATATGTTTTTTTTTCTCTCTCTCAAGGTTTTAGGTACCTACTTATTCCAATGTCTGTATATCAAAAATATCCTTATAACTGTCTAAAGAAGGGAAAAAATTTGCTTTAGAACTTTAGGAGTGTTCTAATTGTTCTTTTAATTGAAAAACTCTTGAAAAATGTCATTTTATCCAGACT
>NW_007514321.1:0-242 GCF_000475195.1 Diaphorina citri
ATGCTCCTATGTGAGAATGGAGCATAGGACATTCTCACATAGTTAGGTTTCTGAATGACAACTAAAAATTGGTTTCATGTCCCAACATTTGGATATAGGTAGATGTTGAGTGGAAGAGCTCCTTTAGGAAAACTGGAGAACCCTGCCACTTAAAATAAAGTCATGGGAAAGTCACAAAAGATCTAACCAGGTCGCAGTGACATAGGGCGTTTATTATAGCCGATGGCCCTACTTATACCAAT
>NW_007514322.1:0-242 GCF_000475195.1 Diaphorina citri
TTAGGTCCGCAGAATTTGGAAAGGAAACAAGTAGGACACTATTGGATATCGATGTAAAACTATCACATCCACTAAAAAAACATTAGTAGGCGATCTACTACACGAGATCCACTGGTCCGAGTATTAGAGAGAACTGAATGAATGTAACGCGGAATAGTGTACTTGGGAGATTGGATATGGAAAGGTGAGATAATAGGAGAATACAGAATAACAAACCGTATGGATAACGTAACAATAATTGG
>NW_007514323.1:0-242 GCF_000475195.1 Diaphorina citri
GTGTTATTGCGCTTGCTTGCCATGCAGAAGGTATCGGGTTTGATTCCCAGAGTCGACGAAAAATTGGAATCGTTTTTTCCAAATTTTCCATTTTAATTATATTATTTTAGGTTGCTTTCTGGTGCTCGTGGATCGACCCAGTACTGAATGGGAAGTATTGTATCTCTTTCCATTTCTACTTACCGGATGCGTGATAGGAATCAGTCCAAACAGGCGCGTCGCCTTGGTGGGGCCCCACTCGC
>NW_007514324.1:0-242 GCF_000475195.1 Diaphorina citri
TATGTATTTGACATGTCCTTGTTGTTGCTGAAAATATTAGGATGGTGGAAATTCTTATGGGTAAGAACTAAAAAGTGTGGAAACATGTGAAGTTTATGCGGAAAATTTAAGAAGCTATAACATGTAGCAATTGTAGCATACTGGAGCACAAGTGTCTTTTCTTTATCTCTCGGGACGTATTGCTTTTTTTTTTTTTTAATAAATAGTTCGAAGAATATATTTTGTGTTCTAGATAATGATAA
>NW_007514325.1:0-242 GCF_000475195.1 Diaphorina citri
TCCAGATGGAATTTTCAAATTTTCTCGAGGAAAACGGCTTTCCGTGCTAGAAAACGGCGTTTTCTCAGTTTTCCATGCCTGGAAAACGGATATTTTTCAGTATTCTGTGCTGGAAAATGGGGAAAGAAGGGTGTCTAGTGTTCTGTTTCAACATTGCTGTTGGCATGAGTCAAGCAACTCTTTAGTAAAATTTAATAATAGTAGTAGCTCTAAGGCAGGCTTGTCCAACCCGCGGCCCCCCC
>NW_007514326.1:0-242 GCF_000475195.1 Diaphorina citri
GACCATCAAAGAGACACCAAAGACGTTTTTAGAGAGATCAAAGACTTTATTTCAGTTGTTTGAAGAGGGTTCAACCGTTCCGTTTTTCCCCTAAAGTTATCTGCTTCTCTTTTGAAGGAGATAACAGGCTCCCCGACTTCCCCTAATCAATAGGGAGAGCACCACTCAGCAACGTGATAATAGCAGGATACAGAATATAGATAGAGGCCACATACCATCTGTGTTCACCACATATTGACTTG
>NW_007514327.1:0-242 GCF_000475195.1 Diaphorina citri
ATGAGTTTTTGGGGTGGCTATCTGTTTGGTGGCGCTCACTTTGGTGAATAATCTCTCTATTCACTAGTACAAAACTGAGCTACGAATATGAACCGAAGTTCAGAAGATCTAAGCAGTTTTTAAGCTTAAAAGAAAAGTAATAGGTAAACCAAAACATTCCAAGGTACAGGAATCGTGACTATTAATAAATAAAGAACTTGAATGCAGTTAAACCTTTGACAACCGTGGAGAAGCTATGACAA
>NW_007514328.1:0-242 GCF_000475195.1 Diaphorina citri
TCTACCTTAATTTTCTCCAGGATACCCTGTCTACAATTTACTTAATAGTAACTCCTATCTATATTGTCTATCTATTATCTATGTACATAACTATTATTATTATTAATACAACTTACGGCTTTAAAGCCATTTATTTTTATAATAAACAAAGTGCAAATGAGATGGAATATTGACAGAAAGAAATAAAGTATAAAGAATTAGATCATAAATAAAGATAAAGTAACAAGTAACATAAATAAGGA
>NW_007514329.1:0-242 GCF_000475195.1 Diaphorina citri
GAGAGAGACGGAATGAGGAAAAAATTCGGAATTTTTTTTCTTTCTTTTTGTCTCTCTCGCTCTCTTTCTAATACATACCTACGTTCCTTTGATTGACAACTAGCTAGGTAGTAACAAACTGATCTTACGATCTCATCTCTCTCTCTCTCTCTTTCTGTCTCACGCATAATAATATCTGCATCCTCCTTTTTCTTCTGTCCGTAATACGAAAGAGAGGGAACGAGGAAAATTCGGATTTTTTT
>NW_007514330.1:0-242 GCF_000475195.1 Diaphorina citri
AAAATAACAATAAAAATTTCATTGGTTTATTTACCTAATTTCTAAGAAGCCGTATTTTTCTTTATTGATGAAGTTTTTAGTGTCATTCACGAAATCACGATTACGGATAACGCAGATTCCAATTTTCGAACCCCGGAAATGTTTGCTTCAACAAGAAAAATACGGCTATATTCAACGAGTAAAAGTTTTCGTAACGTGCAAAGTTCCCTCACACGTATATCATCTACAAAATTGTCTACAAA
>NW_007514331.1:0-242 GCF_000475195.1 Diaphorina citri
TCGTTAAGTTTGAGGGGGAGGAAAATTAATACAAATTTGATGAGGTTGAAAAGACACGAGATGTTATTGCTCCTCCTCTTCTTCTTCTTTCCGCTTTTTCTTTACCTTCCTTTTCTTATTCTTCTTTCCTTTTGCTTGTTCCTTTTGTCCTTCTTCTTTCCTTTTGCTTGTTGTTCTTCTTTTTTTTTCATCTCCAAAGTGGAAAGATGAATGAATAATGAAGTGGCAGCCGATGGAGGAGG
>NW_007514332.1:0-242 GCF_000475195.1 Diaphorina citri
CTTTGTTCTCTAACTAGTACCTATGTGTTTGTTCTCTAACTAGTACCTATGTGTTTGTTCTCTAACTAGTACCTATGTCTTTGTTCTCTAACTAGTACCTATGTGTTTGATATCTAACTAGTACCTATGTGTTTGTTCTCCAACTAGTACCTATGTGTTTGATATCTAACTAGTACCTATGTCTTTGTTCTCTAACTAGTACCTATGTCTTTGTTCTCTAACTAGTACCTATGTCTTTGTTC
>NW_007514333.1:0-242 GCF_000475195.1 Diaphorina citri
AGATTACGGCGAACTTGAAACAAGCAGAGAGAAAACACCACGACCTTCCTCAACAGAAAAATTATTAGCACGTTTAGCCGAGTCAAGATCAAGAATGCAAAATTACATCACTTTGTTGAAGGCAACCTCGCAAAAAATACATCAAAACATCGCAAAAAACACTACTTGAACAACGAAGCAGAGGGGGAAATAAAAATGGGAATAAAATCGCAATAAAAATTAGTAGGATGTGAAGTGGCAGG
>NW_007514334.1:0-242 GCF_000475195.1 Diaphorina citri
CCATCATGAGGACCTGTGCTTTTCCTTTGAAGCATGATAAACCCTTTGTGTTCTCCAGCTAGCCAGGCTGGTTAGGGTTTGGCTGCTCTGATCCCTATTTACAGGAATCCTGGAGGATTTATGGGAGATCTTCTGAAGAAGTTGACTCACCGTAAATATTGTTATGCTCAATCAGGCCTCGTCCTTCGCCGAATATATACACTCCGCCCTGGTGCCCATTGTAAATCTCATTCCGTCTGATC
>NW_007514335.1:0-242 GCF_000475195.1 Diaphorina citri
ACACGACTTTCCTTATCCTATTGAATGGTGCTTATTTGGGTGTTCTTCTACCCTAACTTTTACAATATCTCTAACCGTTTAGTCTGTTTAGCTGAAAACCGCCAAAAAACTTTCGAAATCTGTCCAAAAGGGGTCAAAATACTGCAGCACCTATCCCAACGGTCACGCTAAAACCGGTCTTAAAATAACGACTGAAGTGTTATCTAAAACTTTCTCGTTTTGAGTTCATAGGTCGTCGCGAC
>NW_007514336.1:0-242 GCF_000475195.1 Diaphorina citri
ACTTTAATAAAAAAAGTTCGTCGTTTTTCTAAAGATAGCGTGGTTTCTAAAGAAAAGGGGGAAGAAGAGATGGTAAAAGTAGATCCCCATTTTCCTGTTAGACATTAGATTACTGTCAAATGCCACTGCCCTTACCTTAGAGCACCAGGAAGCTTTTCAAGTTTATTAGTGCAGTTTATTTGGTTTCTCACAGTGGTGGTCATAGAATAGAATAGAATATAGGTGGAGAATAGAATAGAATA
>NW_007514337.1:0-242 GCF_000475195.1 Diaphorina citri
GGAACTTACCAAATCTTACGCAATAATGTTATTATGGTATTTTAAACTCGGGAATGACCCGAACTTACTAAAACTTACTCAAATATATTACTATGGTGTTTTTCACTCAGAAATAACCTAAACTCACCAAACCTTACCAAATGATGTTACTATGCCTATTGCCATTGTACTTTGTTGCGCTACGCTCATACGTCATATTATGCTAAGTTTCTGCAAAAAGTTATGAGATCCCCCCAAAAAAT
>NW_007514338.1:0-242 GCF_000475195.1 Diaphorina citri
TTTGTTTTGTATATTTTGATGCAAATAGTATTATTGTAGGTTTCTCTTATTATCTCTTTATTAGATATCTCTTTTGCGTTTACAAGCTGATTCTATTTTTATTATTCCCTCTTTTCTTTCTCTTGTCTCGCTTAATCCTCCTACTCTGACTCCTCTCCCTTTTGTTTCGTCAAAGTGAAAATATTCCACTCTATATGTAAATCATCACATCATGTATTACCTACTAGAATAACGTGTTTTAC
>NW_007514339.1:0-242 GCF_000475195.1 Diaphorina citri
AATTCGAAAATCAAAATTCGACAACCTTATATTATAGGTCAGTTAGAAGGAAAAAGATTATTTTAATGTAAAGGACATAAGATTAATAGTTTTGTAAGATATAGTAATATTATGTACCTATTGATTTTATTAACCCTTCATTGCTTAGATTTTTTTAAAAAAATTAACCCTTTATGGTCAATGTCCATATTAACCCGTATTGGCACTGTTGTAATTTTTAATTATTTCAAATCTTTTCCAAA
>NW_007514340.1:0-242 GCF_000475195.1 Diaphorina citri
AAACATGAATTCAGATTGTACAAGTTGCGGAAAAATAATCAAAATTTCGAATTTCCCGCCAACTTTACATGCTCAAAGGCCGAGAATGGCCTATCTCAGCCCAGTACATAAACACAGCCTTAACACCAAGAGAGGAGAAATTGTCTCAGTGTCCCAAAGGAAAATGACTTTGGGCTATTTAATAGTGCATTCAGGCTCATGAGCAGAGCCTTTGTTTTACAACACTTGGTTCTTATCTGGGC
>NW_007514341.1:0-242 GCF_000475195.1 Diaphorina citri
TTTTCCTTTTGTTTTACACTTCAGCAGAATGTGAAGAACCCGAGATAATAAAATTGTAATCAACAGACCGGTCACTCGTCCATTTACCAACCACGCTCAACGTTCCCAACTTTAGGGATTTATGGAAAACTATTTTCTTTTATGATTAGTAGGTATAAAGTACGTCAGTGAATTTCGTAGATTCTTAAGTACCTACATATTTTGATCCAAAATAACATCACACTTACCTATCTATATGTTAT
>NW_007514342.1:0-242 GCF_000475195.1 Diaphorina citri
TCCTTCCTATAAGTTTACGTTATAGTTGTTGTTCATATTTACGCCAAATAGCAGCTTTTATTGATCTTTTAGCGTCTATCAGTTCTGGTTCTTTGTAAATGGATAAATGGTCTTGTCTATGTACGGAGTTGCTTATCTTTATACCGGATAGAACTTTGGGGAATAATGGCTTTTATTAATCTTTTTGTGTTATCCCAGGATGTACCATTTATACATAAATGAGCAAAGTATGTATTAGGTCT
>NW_007514343.1:0-242 GCF_000475195.1 Diaphorina citri
TTTTTGGTGTAATTTAACAATATATCGGGAACGGTATGAGCTAGAGACTTGAAATTTGGTATGTAATTTACAAATGTGACAAGGGTGCAATACAAAAGGTTTGGTTGAGATAGGTGCTGCGGTTGGCGGTATATTGGCCGCTTTTTGGCGGTTTTTGACCGTTTTTTTTTTGGCGGTTTTCAGCTATACCGACTAAACGGTTAGAGATATTGTAAAAGTTTGTCTATAAGAACAAAAATAAG
>NW_007514344.1:0-242 GCF_000475195.1 Diaphorina citri
AGTATACAAACTTCTACTCCCTAAGGAACCCGGCGGGACCTCCGCGGTGTAAGATCGGCAACTCATGCTCCGACGACACAGATGCTGGAATGTGTGTGGCGGAAAAATCTCCCGACTTTAGTGTCTGAAATGTCTGAGAGATAGGTATAAAAGTCGGAATCTTGTCCCGCTACACACTTTCCAGCATCTGGCATACTTGAGTCGAACCGACCTTTAGATCTGTCAGACAGTCCGAACGTGAG
>NW_007514345.1:0-242 GCF_000475195.1 Diaphorina citri
CTGGGCTCTTTTTACCCCTAAAAACATATTCACATCAAAAAATTCGGAGAAAAATTAATTCGTGACACAAAGGGTTATAGAAATAAGGCGGAGAAAAAGAAAAACTATATTATAAAACATTACTTTGTGGAAACATTTTAATTTATTCAATAAGGAAAATACTTAGCATGAACAACAGCAAAATTAAATTATGTAATTTGTAGATACAATATGGATAAATGAATAATAGATATAGGTAATAC
>NW_007514346.1:0-242 GCF_000475195.1 Diaphorina citri
CTGTTTGTCATCTTGCTGCTAGGAAGATTGGCTCCTTTTGTGCTCTACATTACTGAATTCCTAATACGGATTATTATTATTATTTTTCCGGAAAAGACTTCACGTAGATACCTACTTATCAGAAAACTTACCGTTTCTGCACAAGTTTCCTAGTTCATTCTTAGTTCGAGGTACTGGTACCTACTGAAACTTTGGAGCGTTTTTCTGACTGCACTTATATATAATATTTTACAAGCTGTAAA
>NW_007514347.1:0-242 GCF_000475195.1 Diaphorina citri
TATGTATATTATGTTAGTATTTAATATTATGATGGAATTCTATCTTCTTGGGACACAGACTAACTTGTGAGTCATCCGTCATCCAGCCTACCCTTCTTATGATATCATATTCCTTGTGATATTATTTGCTTACAATTTGTGTTCTCGAGTAGGTATCATGTGAACATATGTTAGTCATAGTCGAGATTTAGTTCATGTTATTGTGGTTTTTTCAAGATATTTCTCAAGTATCCTACTGTTCT
>NW_007514348.1:0-242 GCF_000475195.1 Diaphorina citri
AGTTTTCTAACACACAACTTTGAATAAGATCATAATGGTATAGGGTTTACAATGAAACAGAAGTCATTAGTGCATTACGCTCCATTCATTTCTGACCACTGAACCTAAGTGTTGGAGTAATCATTGTATTGGTCTATCTTGAGTTCATTCATTCCCAACCACCATCACCTCATTCACACATACGTATTCCAATATGGCCATTATTATTTTCCATGCACAAATATTGGAATTTTATCCGGCTT
>NW_007514349.1:0-242 GCF_000475195.1 Diaphorina citri
CGTTTTATCTGTTAGGGCTAGCACCAAGTATCCAACCAAGGCTTTGGGATTATCATGCTCGGGTTATTCTGGCATCTTTCTCTATTCCTCCCTAAATAAAATAGTGTAGTCCTGGCATCTCCACTAATTTTGGTGGATGTATCAAATAGTCACGGTTAGTCCAATGGTAACGCACTTGCTTGCCATGCAGAAGGTCCCGGGTTCGAATCCCACCATCGACAAAAATTTGTACTCGTTTTTCG
>NW_007514350.1:0-242 GCF_000475195.1 Diaphorina citri
AATTTGTTCTCCTTATGAGTACTATTTGATCACACTCATGTCGGTTGTGGAACAGGCCACAGTAGGTTTCCAAGCACGAGAGGGAGAGGAAGAGGAAAAGAAAGAGAGAGAGAGAGAGAGAGAGAGGAGGGTGGGAGGGAGCACTAGGTAACAAGTGATAATACAAAAAGGTATCTAATAAAAATGATACATACTGAACGATAAAAATAAAATATGTAAAAAAAAAAAAAAAAAAATGGGGG
>NW_007514351.1:0-242 GCF_000475195.1 Diaphorina citri
AAACAGGCTTGAGAGATGAGGGAAAAGACTTTGAAAATCGGAAAAAATGATGCTTCAGGGAAAATAGAACAACAGTGAGAGACGAGGGAAAAGACTTTGAAAGATGAGGTAAAAATACTTCGTAAAGGGAAAATAGAAAAATAGAACTTAAGATAATTATACAATCTAGATTGTACGAGAAGGATATAATCACGATTAGAACCGTCTCCGAGCAGGATACAATCCAGAAATCAGGATTCTTC
>NW_007514352.1:0-242 GCF_000475195.1 Diaphorina citri
CCAATCAGAACGTATCACGTTAGAGAAAGCTCTCATCATTGAGGCTTGGAGTAAGTCACTTTTTGCTTCCTATTACCAGAGTCATAGCGAACCTATACCAGTGATGAGAAATGATTGCAATCGGTCCAAATTTTCAAAATCGGGAAACGGGTGGAAATATCCGTTCTGGGGTCCCCTGATTCCAAAAAAGTAGTTTTTAGCCCATGGTCTGTACGTGAGTTTACTTTACTCTTCTAAAGGAG
>NW_007514353.1:0-242 GCF_000475195.1 Diaphorina citri
ATCAAGCGTGCCGAGAGGCGCGCTAACGTCAAGAGTTCAAAGCGCCACCGAGCCTATCTGCATTTCATTTCATCAGAGGTGGAAACTCATTGTTTCATTACAAATTTTCATCAGTAAATGGTTTCTTCAAATGGAGGCTATCTACACTTAGAGGCTATTTACTCACCCATGCCGAGTCCCATTCGCTTGAGAATCTCAATATCGTCGTGGATCTCGAACTTGTTGTCGAACACAAACAGGTA
>NW_007514354.1:0-242 GCF_000475195.1 Diaphorina citri
ATAAATTCCAAAGAGTTTCCCAATTGCAACTCCTCCATTCTCCAAAATATTAAACGAAAAGCCATTAGTAAAAGAAGACGAGGCCAGCCTCAAAAAGCATGAATAGATAATATCACTTTCTTCTTCTTCTTCTTCTTCTTTCTCCTAACCTTTTCCTATTTAAATAGGTTCGGCTACGGGATATTGTTTTTCTTTTTGGTTGGAACTGACCTGTAGATATTCTGACATTTGACCGAGTGCAA
>NW_007514355.1:0-242 GCF_000475195.1 Diaphorina citri
CTCTCGCGAGCTACCACATCGCCTATCGAAAGAGAAAGCTCAAGACTCTTGACCTCCCAAGTTGATTACTCGGGCATTCGTTAGGGGTATTTAGCTGAAAAGCATTTTTTCCCCTTTAGGGCTCTTCAACACTACGGACAGTATACCCAAGTACTTTTGCACAATTCTGCAATTTGCTGTGCTCTGGGTGTTTTTCTGTCAATATGGGGTTTCTTTTCCAAGTGCTCATCAGGTTTTGTGTT
>NW_007514356.1:0-242 GCF_000475195.1 Diaphorina citri
TTCATCCTTAACAGATAAGGTTCGTTCTCGGATCGGCTGGCTTTTTCCTATCCTCTCCTTTTTCTCTCTTCGATTTGGAGACGATAAGACCTTAGTTATTACAGTTCCCTCTATCAAACTCTAAAAAAAAGTAGGTATGTAAACCCTTGTTGTAAAAAAATATACATCTATAAAAATTAAAAAAAAAAGTAAATAAATATTTTGAGGGCTATCGCAAAATAAAGAACCGCACAGACCAAAAG
>NW_007514357.1:0-242 GCF_000475195.1 Diaphorina citri
CTGGAGTATCACTCATCCTAATGATTGTAACCAATAGGATTAAGCTCAGATAGAAATACCCTATGTATCACTGATGTTAAGCAACGTTGTGAGTGGTTGGTATTCTGATTGTTGACCATTTGGGCAATTTCGTGCTGCTACCTTTCACCGGGCCCACTCGGGCTTGGTGAGGGTAATATGAGTAGGAGGCTAGGAGGGTAGCTTGTCACCAAATGGTGGGTTGGACTCCGGTCACTACAAAC
>NW_007514358.1:0-242 GCF_000475195.1 Diaphorina citri
CAAATATTCCTCTTGTAAATTATATGATAGGTTCTCTCCATTTCTCCTCTACTCAAGTCCACTAAGCACAGGTATTATTATTATAGACATTTGGTTTGATGTACCTCTATCCTCTATGAGCATACGTATAGGTACCTATACGTAGTTTTTACGAGTACGTATACATAAACTGTGTCTTCAGCTTTCTCTGGCCGTATCTTTGGTGCTGAGAGCTCTTGTACGAAATAGGTAGCTAATAGATA
>NW_007514359.1:0-242 GCF_000475195.1 Diaphorina citri
GTATGTCTAAAATGTACAGCAACTGTATGTCCCGAGATCATCAACACCAATCTCCTTGTACAGGGGAAGAGCCTGGGTCCACAATATTGTAAGATTTGTTAGGCTTTGTTTCAATTTCCATTTCGTGTATGATTTCATCGATATTGTCCTCTCCATAGGGACTCTCAGCCTCGCTGTGTTAATTATTCATCTCTAACGTCTCAAAGATAGGAGCTCAAAGATAACAAGGCTCTCTCGGACTG
>NW_007514360.1:0-242 GCF_000475195.1 Diaphorina citri
AAAAATTTCGTCTGCGACGCTCAAAATTCTGTCGGAAGAATGAAGTAAGAAGTGGAACTACAACACCTTATCAAGAAACGTAAATTAGAATATTTTGGACATATAATGAGGAACTCGGAGAAGTATGGACTCTTACAATTACAATTAATTTTACAAGGAAGAAAAGTGGGAAGAAGATCAAGAGGAAGAAGGAGAACATCATGGTTGGGGAATTTGAGAGAGTGGTACGAGTGTTCGAGCGT
>NW_007514361.1:0-242 GCF_000475195.1 Diaphorina citri
CAAAAAAAAAAAAAAAAAAAAAAAGATCAGCGATTGGGTGAAAGAGTTCCTCCGGGAGAAACCTAACAAGCAGGGCCCGTCCCTCCGGGAATTTTTTTAGCCCGTAGTTTATTCGATCATGGAATACCTTTGTATCTACCTAATTTGTTTAATATTCAGTTTATTCATTCTCGATTTGATTTTTTGATTTTACTTTCATGTAATGATTTAAAATCAAGACTAGAGCCCGTTCTCCCTTTATT
>NW_007514362.1:0-242 GCF_000475195.1 Diaphorina citri
CACTGAATTAACCCCTGCATGATCCATCATCTCACACGAGGACAGAATTTCCCCCAGACTTGTACGGGCTAATTGAACGATCTTGAGAACGGTGTCGAAACTGTCCACCCCTAGAAGGGGACGAGAGGGATGAAAGGGTTAAATGTGAGAGATCCATTTTTACTTAACCTGCCTCGGTGGTGTAGTGGTCAAGACGCTCGCCTGGTAAACAGGAGGGCGTGGGTTCAATCCCAGCCGAGGTA
>NW_007514363.1:0-242 GCF_000475195.1 Diaphorina citri
TAGTGGAGCACCTAGTGGAAATACAGATTGAGAGATTGCCAATAATTCAAAATCGTAAGTCAACACTTCAAGTTGAAACTTCATGTTGTTCGTACAAATATTTATTGACACCTTCTTTTTACTTTCTATTATTTTTTTTCTTCTCCTCCTTCTCCTTTTCCTCTTTCTTCACCTTATTATCCTCCTTTTATAGCTCTTCCTTTTTCTCCTCCTCCTCCTCCTCCTCCTCCCTCTATCGCTCT
>NW_007514364.1:0-242 GCF_000475195.1 Diaphorina citri
AAAAACAAATCCCAAACTAGGTACCTCAACAAAAATTATGGTACTTGTGCAGAAATATTGCTACCAAAGGAACTGGCACAAACAGGCAGTGACCAGTGTTATTATAGGGTTAGGTTAAATACAAAAAGGAGCTTTTCTTTTCCACAGACGTGACTTGTGCATAGTTACTAAAATTATTGCCATATCTTGACTGGAAATAAATTTAATTGTTCAATAGCCTTGAACATTTTCTTCCTCTTTAT
>NW_007514365.1:0-242 GCF_000475195.1 Diaphorina citri
CCGAATTTGATAAAGAATATTCCCTCATGTCTTGCCCGATTTCGAACGGACAAAGTAGCCGTGTCCGGAGATATTGCTAAAGCATTTTTACAAATTAGCGTTCATGAAGATGACCGTGATTTTTTACGCTTCTTATGGACAGAGAATGGTGAGTTGATCACATACCGACACTGTAGAGTAGTGTTTGGAGTGAATGTGAGTCCATTCCTATTGGAGGCTTGTATTAACTTGCATTTAGAGAA
>NW_007514366.1:0-242 GCF_000475195.1 Diaphorina citri
TTTTTTCATCTAGGTGAGATCCCAGGCCAAAGTCGAATAAACCGGAAACAGATCCATCAAAACGGACTTAGGCGTCTCCAACAAAACTACCCGCGCCGAACAGGCAACCTCAAACGGAAACTGCTGAGACGACAGCAATTCGGGCGAAACCTTGGACGTGGAGCTCCAAAGGGCCTTGAGGGGCTGAAAACCCTCCATGAAAGCCGCAGAAAGGCGTTCCACCAACCCCAACATCAGCCCCA
>NW_007514367.1:0-242 GCF_000475195.1 Diaphorina citri
GTTTTGCGGAGTTTCAAGTCTGGGCCGCAAGTTTTCGGAGACGGAATTTCATTTAACTAATTTGCTGATCGAATACGGACCCATGTACCTATTATGTGACTTTGTTTTCCTTATTGTTCAGCTGCTTTCTTATGCTGCCGCCCGCACACTATCAATATTTTTGTCAAAACCTAGTAGGTGTACTATTTTTAATGGTGAGCTATTTTGCTCCTTAGTCCCAGTGCTAGTCAAGATAGGAGCTA
>NW_007514368.1:0-242 GCF_000475195.1 Diaphorina citri
AGGGTGTGATACTTTGCATTTTTACAGCAAAGTAAAATTTAGGGTTGTGAAAATCTTTTAGTCCCCCAAATTTCCTTCCAGCTATCTCTCTCTCTCTTTCTTTCTTACTTCATCCAATCGCTCTATCTCTCTTATTCTCCCTATCTCTTTCTTTCTCCATCAGTTTTATTGTTCTTTATCAAATTTCCATACATTTCTTAACTCTCTTCCTTTCTCCCCCCCCCCTCTCTCTCTCTTTCTCC
>NW_007514369.1:0-242 GCF_000475195.1 Diaphorina citri
GCATTCAAAAAATATTCAGGGGTTCCAAGACTTTTCGAACGCTCTGTATATGTAATCGATCAATCGGTTGTTTCAATTAATCGATTGTACCTAATCGATTTTCAGTCGATTCATCTGTTGCCTATCGATTAATCGATTTTTCTGAACCTTCAACGGTACCTACATATATGTACATAGTGCTGGTAACAAATCTCCCTGTCTGGGAGGAAGTATAAAAATCATTGGTGTATTGAGACCTGCAC
>NW_007514370.1:0-242 GCF_000475195.1 Diaphorina citri
ATTCTTTCTTTCTTTCGGTTTTGACTTTTGTCAGTTGTAGTCGATTTTACTTTTGATCTGTGTGAGTGTTTCAATATTTTGATTCGAACGATGGGGTGTGTCTCCAGATGGAGATTTCATACAGGTAAGATTTTTAGATTTTTCTTCTGATGTAACTTTGATTATTATATGTTAGATAAATTAAATACATAACCTTAATTTCAAGTCACACCCCTGAGACCTATTTAGGTAGGTAGGTATGT
>NW_007514371.1:0-242 GCF_000475195.1 Diaphorina citri
TTAGAGATAACTAAGTACCTTCTTCATTTTATTCTCATAGGGGGAAAATATTTGATACTTGTTTGGTGGGAGAGTGTAATCAGGTCTTATGGGGTGTTTGTTTGAAATTCTATGGGGATCATTACTCAGCTAAGATTTTTTTCTTCACACGAAGAAAAATAAGGAAAAAAGTACTGAGGTATCTGTTGTCCTATTTTAGAAAACTTTCGCTAAAATACCACCCGTGTGCAATCCAAAGTTCT
>NW_007514372.1:0-242 GCF_000475195.1 Diaphorina citri
ACGCTATGACTCAAACTCACTAGGCCATAAGCTAACTCGTTCCTCTGTCTTGAATTATCCCCTAAAGTGCACTGTTTGATATGACTGCAGCAGACATACCTGCACTTAACACATAATCAGATACAGGGCCATATTTCTGCAGTATTTCTGCTCAGATATGTAGGCATAACCTTCTTCTTTATCTACGTCTCTCTCTCACTTCTTTCCTTCTCTCCTATCTCTCATTTTCTTCCCGTTATCTA
>NW_007514373.1:0-242 GCF_000475195.1 Diaphorina citri
GTGATAACTACACCATGGGAGCTGATGCTTAGTTTGTTTAATATTGACCTCTATATGACAAGAGAAAAAGAAGAAGACACCTTAGGACCACTGATCTAAATGTAAAAAAATAACTTTATTTTTTATATCTGACATTTCTTGACTTAACTCACTCTCTTTATCCTCAGGTTTCAAATCAGAATGGGCCACAGTGAAGGATGAAACACTCTACATAGGAGGTATGGGCAAGGAATGGACCTCCA
>NW_007514374.1:0-242 GCF_000475195.1 Diaphorina citri
TCTTCTTGTTTTTCTTCACCTTCTCCTTCGCCACCTCCTCCTTATTCTTTTCCGTCACTCGTCAGATATTGTTGGTAATTTGGGCGTTGGACTTTTCTTTTGTTTTCAGATCCTTTGACCGCTGATTGCTGAATCTCAAGTACACTATGGGACTGTGGCAACTAGGAACAGAAGACATAACATCCGAGTTCAAATTAAATCGAGGTCTCATTCATCCACCTTGAGGACATCTTGTTGACCTT
>NW_007514375.1:0-242 GCF_000475195.1 Diaphorina citri
GGTTTTAGGTCGATCCCTTTTACCAATCCTTCCATTTTCGGTGCTTAAAAAAAAGGAATTTAAATTGTGTTCAGCATTAATGCTTGTCATTACAAATAGTTCCCCAGTTAAAACACCTAATAGAATCCTAAATTCTTGTGACTTGACTTGGACTCGAACCAGCAACCTTCAGATCCGAAGAACGCGTTAACCACTACACTTACCTCTCCTTCCGTTTTAGGTGCTGTAGGTTGTATAATCTA
>NW_007514376.1:0-242 GCF_000475195.1 Diaphorina citri
TCTACAGGGGATCGAACCCGGGAGGTCGCTCTCAAACACAGTGGCGTAGCGTTCATGTAGGGCGTCCGCCATTGTAATTAAATAATTATTGTATTCTTATTAGATATATATTGTGATAGAAATTAGTGTCCGCCCTACACTTGGAGTTAGACCACGCTACGCCACTGCTCAAACAAAATATTAAACTATGAAATAAAGAATCCTATCTTAATCGTAGTCAGAGTAGAATTTGAGCAGTACTG
>NW_007514377.1:0-242 GCF_000475195.1 Diaphorina citri
GAATAGAGAAGAATGGAGGAATGTCATTAGAAGAATCTGAGCAACCTTCGGCTACGAAGACGCAACAACAATGAATGATGTTAAATCATCCTGCATACGACCTCTGCCGCAAGGGGTTAAACCTGATTTTCAGGAAAGCAAACTCTCCTGTTTCCTCCTGTGCATTTCCTAAGACTTTAGATTCTACACCCTCATTCGCTCCCTTGGTAATGAAGTTAATACTTGAAAAACAAGTTGTTCAG
>NW_007514378.1:0-242 GCF_000475195.1 Diaphorina citri
ACATGATCTCAATCCCTTTACTCTTAACACAGTAGTTTTTGATCAATCTAAGCAGCAGTGACTTTGTCATTATTGTCAGGATGGTATTTAGGTTGGATGTTTTATTACCAACTAGATGACCATTATCATTCTTTTAATTTGTCCAATAGGTTTCTCACTAGAATGTTTACAATTTACAAAATCTGCTGAACTCCAAATGAATAGGACACCACATGTTTGTATTTTTCCCCAGGACGAAGGAT
>NW_007514379.1:0-242 GCF_000475195.1 Diaphorina citri
CTAAAAGGGGGGGGGGAAATACTCAGACATAGGTAGCGCATAGCTGTAGGGGCAACTGCCCCAAAAGATGTTTTAACTGCCCCATAAGATGGGTTGAGCTTATACGAATCGACGAAGTTGTTAAAAAGAGAGGTTGTAGTAGAGAGAACTGTAATACCTAAAGTCTTATCGGCCCGCAATCGAAGAGAGGAGGAAAGTATAGGAGAAAGTCAGCCGTTCCGAGAACGAAATTTATCTGTTTG
>NW_007514380.1:0-242 GCF_000475195.1 Diaphorina citri
AACATAATCTACGATAAATCATAGAGGTTGTTTTTCTTTCGAATTTCTTTTCAACTCTTTCTTTCCTTTTTACATAGTTATATTCAGTTACAAATTTAAATTCCTAGTCCTGAGAATAGACCAATGGGCAGGGAAAGATAAAGCAACTTAAACACATGTAATAATTTTATACTCATCTAATATCTATGTACCTAAAAAGATAAAATATTTCCAAGGAAAAATGTCATCCAATGGATAAACTT
>NW_007514381.1:0-242 GCF_000475195.1 Diaphorina citri
ATTGCACTTGTCACAAACCGGTGGGTCTTCTCTTCTGAACAGGAACGAATGAGTAATTTTGGTGTGCCCAATCCTTAACCGCATCAGACACACTTCATCTAATCTTGATTTCTGGCAGGAAGTTGGCCAGGGTGAAATGGAGGACTTGATTCTTCTTAGCTTGTTGTGAGTTGGGTTTGTAGCTGCCCAGGTACTGTTCCATGTCTGGAGGAAGTGCTTCCTAGTTAGGGACCTGATTTCTT
>NW_007514382.1:0-242 GCF_000475195.1 Diaphorina citri
ACTGGAGCTTTTAGCCTTTGTTAGCAGGCGTTATTGTTAGAGAGCTCCTACTAATTAGTGCTGACGAGGTTTCAACTTAGGTTGAGCGGATTTTGCTGTCAAATTTACCTAGGTAGGTATACCTACCTAGATCATACCTACCTAGCATAAGATAATACCCAGGTAACTAGCATTAGATAATACCTAGGTATAGGTACCTAACATAAATTTACTAGACCAGGGCCGTGCTCCAAGTTTTTTTT
>NW_007514383.1:0-242 GCF_000475195.1 Diaphorina citri
ATTTTACTTACCATTTTATGATACTGGTTTCCTTCCAAGTTTATAGATATCTCCTAGGTTTTAGGTTTTCCATAGGATGCAATGCTGGACTGTTAGGTGTTGATTTTTGGTATGAGCTTTGTAGCATAGCAACCACAGGAGCACTAAACAAATCAGAGAACTGGATTTCGAATATCACTGTATTCACTGTGCTGTTGAGATCAAATCAACCTTCTTAAATCTCATCCGTGAGAAATTGCCCT
>NW_007514384.1:0-242 GCF_000475195.1 Diaphorina citri
CTACAGTTTACTGAACTGACGGGTAGGTAATGCCAGCCACTCTTCCTTGGACAGTGGTCTATCAGACAGTTGGAATGTGTGTGGTAGGAAAAGCTCTGACAGACCTATTAGGTCCTGAGATTTTTCCACTAGCATAATAGTAGATACTTACAAATTGTCTCAAGTGTTTGATAAACTTTGAAAACATGATGGTTGCCACAGGGTAATTAATTAAAAATTAAACCTAATTAAAGTGCTATAAA
>NW_007514385.1:0-242 GCF_000475195.1 Diaphorina citri
ACTATAAAATTATGAAAAAAGTAACTATGGCTATCCATAAAATATTTTTAAATGATAAAATTATGTAAAAAAAAAGACTACAGTGGGATTCGAACCCCACCCCACCCGCTCATCAGTTAGTCAGAGATCACACTCCTTACCACTCGGACACGCCGACTTCTGTGTCTACGAAGCAGAAAACTTCCTTATTAATCAACTCGAGCGATAATTTAGAATTTTTCCCCTAAAAATCACTCTTTTAT
>NW_007514386.1:0-242 GCF_000475195.1 Diaphorina citri
TGTCGTTGAGCTCTCTATCCAATGATGATGACACTTTCTATTTTCTAGACCTCAAATTACAGTTTAGATTGAAGTTTTGGGTGAGAAGTCACTTTCAGTTTATGATTTTGGATTAGACTTGGATTCAAACAGCACGGTCAATCTAATAAAATCTAACATCGGATGATCATCAGCTGTTTCATTATCCATCGCAAAAGAAACAGGTGATTTTCAGAGTTTTTCCTCCTCAACTTCCTCCTCCT
>NW_007514387.1:0-242 GCF_000475195.1 Diaphorina citri
GAGTGCACTCAAAAAATTAACATAAAGAAGAGGACGAAATTTTGTATGATTCCAAACCTAACCTAACTTAACCCAACCTAACCCAACCTAACCTAACCTAACCTAACCCAACCCAACCTAACTTAAACCAACCCAACCTAACTTAACCCAACCCAACCTAACTTAACCAAACCTAACTTAACCCAACCCAACCTAACTTAACCCAACCCAACCTAACTTAACCCAACCCAACCTAACTTAAC
>NW_007514388.1:0-242 GCF_000475195.1 Diaphorina citri
CGAAGCTACAATTATCTCGGGGAAAGTACAAGTTTTGTTTGAATAATACTTAAGCCGTTTTACCCTGACGTTCAAAGTTAGACCCCCCACCTATACCCTCTTTCACCCCTCCCTAAACTTTGGCATTCCCCCCTCTTTCTCTAACTTAAGTACTCCCTCCCCTCTCTTTCCCTAAACTTGGCCACCTCCCCTTCTCCTACTTATTTCGTGACATGGGAGCTTTCAGTTCTCTCTCTCTCTCT
>NW_007514389.1:0-242 GCF_000475195.1 Diaphorina citri
AAAAGTAGGAGATATAATTAGTAGCCAATATTTCATGAATTTGACTTTTTGTCTAAACCCTTCTATCCTTCGTTATCCCTTTTTCTCCTCTTTTTCTTCCTGTTGTTCTATCTTCACTGTTTCCCACCGTCTTTCTGTACTCTCCCATTCACAGTGTAATCCTCTTCCTTTTTACTTTCTATTACTACAGTATAGCGGAGCTATACTAGTAATGAAAGTATTGCAATCGGTCCAAATTTTCA
>NW_007514390.1:0-242 GCF_000475195.1 Diaphorina citri
TCCTCATTACATGGGGAGTATTTTAAGATAGGAAATTTTCGACCAAAAATCGGACGCCGTAGGCGGCTCAGGCTCGGGGCTTAGAAAAATTTTCATTTTTTTTTCTTTCAAATACGTGTTCCGCAAATGTAATAGAAAGTCGTGTGATGTTCACACCAGATTTTTTTTTTTCAAAATCCTCTGTCCTTTCTTCATTTACTGCCCACAATCTGAGAACCTCCATCGTTCGAGCCACAGAATAA
>NW_007514391.1:0-242 GCF_000475195.1 Diaphorina citri
TGGGCTTAAAAAAATTGACTGTATGTACTGGCTACCTACTTTCATAGGTATAGGTATACATATAGGTACATATTAGGTATACGCGTATACGCTATGTAGTAGGTAGTACGGTAGTAGGTACTCGTATGTACTTACTTACAAGTTACTTCCGTGAGATAAGACAGGCACCTACCTCACGGTGTTGTTTAAACCTTTTTTAAGCCCAGAAACAAAATCTGGTTTGTACTGTTGTAATAGTACAA
>NW_007514392.1:0-242 GCF_000475195.1 Diaphorina citri
AATAAGTCCCAAATGCCGTCATTTCACATGCACATACTAATGAGATTAGAAAACTTCTGGCACACATCCCACATTCCATGCCAGCCTTGAATTTCCCACCGAAAATTCTCTTTCAAATTTCCCTCACGTCGTATGTGATGCTGGGAAAAAGTTGTGTTATTTAAACTTTGGCAGAGGGAGATAAAAATCATTCTGAAGAAACAAACTTTTAGCAAGTTTTTTTTTTCAGCTTTTTTTCGTTC
>NW_007514393.1:0-242 GCF_000475195.1 Diaphorina citri
GTGTAGGCAAATTAATTTTATTTGTACTATTCATTTTTATAGAAATTTCAATTTTATTACTAAAGGCACTTATCTTATTGAGTTGATCCACGAGGTAGGTTGAGGTGTGAGGCGCTAGGTCAGAGTTCCAGGGTCATCCTTATCCAAGTTTATCTTCTCGATCCCATCCTCGTCGCCATGTCGCCTGTCGCTGTGGGTCTCCATATTGATTCTAGTTATAGTTGGATTGAGAAGATAGTAAT
>NW_007514394.1:0-242 GCF_000475195.1 Diaphorina citri
TGTTTTTTGTTCTCGTTCGCTAAACGAGACGATTAATTGTAAACCTAGTATTAGTATTTGGGTACCTATTTATTTTTTTACCATGAATTTTCAGCCCAGATATACTTGCTACCTACTTATTCGTGTTTGTTTTGCGTTTTGGTACCTAGTTGTTATAGTTAGAAAGGAAGTACCTACTGATTTAGTTTAGGGTGTTTATTAGTTGGTATTACAATTTAGGAGGTATGTAGGTACTTACTTAT
>NW_007514395.1:0-242 GCF_000475195.1 Diaphorina citri
CATTTTGAACGATATGCGTGATAACCACGAGGTGTGCAAGGAAGAACTGATCACCAATGTTCGAGCTCTGTTCCCCGAGTGGCTTCTGTTTTTGAGGTGAGTTTTTCACGGGAGTAGGGTTGTGTTTCTTCTCGCCCATCTGACCGCGGGCCCAGTGTAGCAAACGTTTTATCGCACATCGCTAGGAAATAAAAGGCCATGTAGTATTCCTTTCCCTTGTATTGGCTATATTAGATAGCTCA
>NW_007514396.1:0-242 GCF_000475195.1 Diaphorina citri
ATATGTAAATGGACACTTGGACAGGTAGTTTTAAAAAAATAAAATTCTACATACATTAGAGTCGAATACATTATAGTCATCATCATCACGTACGTTACTACCTCGAGTTTCATCCACTAATAAAAGAGGTCACAAGTGCAGCCCTATCTACATACGAGTATATTAACACGAAGTTCGCTCTTTACATAATACATATACCATCTAATACTCCTAATAGTAGGCACTACTCTCAACCTATAAGC
>NW_007514397.1:0-242 GCF_000475195.1 Diaphorina citri
CTAACTGCGTGACACACTCCCATAACTTTGACTTTCCCTTAGCTCCAAGTAAAACCTGCAATTTACCCCGAGTGCTTCTTAAATCTCGCAGACAACCCGGGGCACAGGATGTGTGAGAAGTTAGGACTCCTCAAAGTATAGGTTCGAATGAGCCCAAACTCCCGAGGAAATTTCCATTTATGTACCTAATGAATGTATAGCACATTTTTATAAATTTCATGAAAATCGCACAAACCATTGGA
>NW_007514398.1:0-242 GCF_000475195.1 Diaphorina citri
TGGTTACGGGGGTTTTTAATCTCCATTCGGAGACAAACTACCCGCCTAATCACATTAACCTTACCCAGCCTGAGTAAGGTCGGAAAAGCCAGGAGCACAAGATTACCCAAATGGGTAGGTCATCAACCAAGCGCGCTGTTGCTAATATGTAGCTAAAGGTAATGTTGGTGTAACATTACCTGAAAAACCGACAGCAGCCGGATCAACTCCGCGCACACACGAACGCTGTTTGCAAGCCAATG
>NW_007514399.1:0-242 GCF_000475195.1 Diaphorina citri
CAGAGTCGACTTTTCTTCAAACACATGCGTAAGTGTTTCAGATTTTATTCTATTTCATTTCGATTTATTCCTATTCATGTTATCATGGCATCGGTAGTCCAATATTTGCTTCTCCAATTACAGGTAAAAAATAACACCCAAAATAGCTACTCTCGTATTGCAATTATTGTACCTACTTATTAGTCCCACGAATTTCACTCGGGTAGCGAGCTCTTTGTGCCTGAGGAACTTTAAACTTGACT
>NW_007514400.1:0-242 GCF_000475195.1 Diaphorina citri
ACTCATGGTTAGTCTCTGACCTACTCATACTCATGGTTAGTCTCTGATCTACTCATACTCATGGTTAGTCTCTGATCTGCTCTACTCATACTCATGTTTAGTCTCTGATCTGCTCATACTCATGGTTAGTCTCTGATCTGCTCATACTCATGGTTAGTCTCTGATCTGACCTACTCATACTCATGGTTAGTCTCTGATCTGCTCTACTCATACTCATGGTTAGTCTCTGATCTGCTCTACTC
>NW_007514401.1:0-242 GCF_000475195.1 Diaphorina citri
TTGAGAATCTCTATTTGCTATGTCTAAATGTAGAGCCAAGTTGATTACCCTTGACATGTTCAATGTTCACAGTATGATCTTGACAATGATCACAGCACTCACCAAAACATAAACCCACACATGAGACATGTGAATAGAGAACTAGGAAAAAATGATAATCTTCAAGTCATATTTCATATCTCTCTACGATCTCTAACTAGGAACTCAACAATTCCGGTGATACTATCTTGAACAGCATCTAC
>NW_007514402.1:0-242 GCF_000475195.1 Diaphorina citri
AATACTGAACCTTTTTTTTTTTTTTTTTTGCTTTTCCCTCAGCTGCACCGTTTACTTGCGAGAACATTTTCCTACACAGCGGAATCGATCCTAAGAAGTTCTCTTTCAAAAGGAAATGACATAACTCACGAGGACAGTCTGCCCGCGGATACCACCAGATATCCCTAATAGGGTAAGTGTACCATTTATTCGCCCACTTAAAAAACGTACCATTTATTGGCCCACCTGCCCACATTTATTTT
>NW_007514403.1:0-242 GCF_000475195.1 Diaphorina citri
GTAGGAAGAAACAATAGGTAGAATAGGAAAACGGGTATAGAATGACGATTTTTATTTTAGTTTGTCGTGTTTCCCGTCATTACAGAACGGTTTGGCTGATTTTGATGAAATTCGGAAAAAATCTGGTGTGAACATCACACGACTTTCCTTATCCTATTGAATGATGCTCATTTGGGTGTTCTGTTGTAACATTTACAATATCTCTAACCGTTTAGTCGATATAGCTGAAAACCGCCAAAAAG
>NW_007514404.1:0-242 GCF_000475195.1 Diaphorina citri
AAACATAAGCCCCTTGTGGACGAACCGTATTATGATCACGCGATGCCGCCACACGGGCCGCCAGTGACGGCATATCACGCTCCCCATGCCGCCTATTATGGACCGCAGCATTCTTCAGGTAAACTTTTAGCTAAATCCCCTTTAGGGGTGGGCTATACATTTCTAACGAAAGTCACAACTTTGGGTCGGGGTTGTGTTGGGTCACTAGGAAGCTATTCGCTATGAAAACTCATTTTTTTATG
>NW_007514405.1:0-242 GCF_000475195.1 Diaphorina citri
CTTCCCGTGTCCGAACTGCCCGGCGGCGTCAGGTTAGCAGGCTTTCGTCTGTACGGGAAAGAGGAGAGAACAAAACCATTAAATGACATTTGTGATCCGTCAACAATAACATGCTCGTACAACATTTTTATGTATTATTATTTGCATTGGTTTGGCCTTAAGGACCGACATTCAAAACATTACAGCCAGATCATGGTCACTCAAAACTTGAGTACTTAAAGTTAGACACAATACTTCTCATT
>NW_007514406.1:0-242 GCF_000475195.1 Diaphorina citri
GGGATTTAATTTATTTATCATTACTATTGATTTTTATTTGAGTATCAAGAAAAAAAAATCTTTATCTGCTTTTTTAAATACAAGTATGTTCTCTGTTTCCATTAGGTACATGATGATGGGTCCCCTACAACAAAGACATTCGACCATGTTCCCAGTGAGATAGGTGCTGAAGAAGCAGAAGAAGTTGGAGTCGAACATCTGCTCCGAGACATCAAAGATACAACTGTGGGATCTCTAAGTCA
>NW_007514407.1:0-242 GCF_000475195.1 Diaphorina citri
AAACTTGATTAACGAGACCACATTATTATCTATTTTTAGATATAGAACCAAATTAATGCATTTCATATAAGCCATACTGTCGATAGATTTTTCAGCGGAATCGAGAGAACATGTACTTATGAGTGATATCTTCTATCGACTATGGGACTATATTATAAATAATGGGACTAATCAATAAATACGAGAAGATCAATAAGACAAAACAGTTATGTTAGGTGTGAGGTCTGATATGAAAGTTCAAT
>NW_007514408.1:0-242 GCF_000475195.1 Diaphorina citri
TTTAGTTTGTCTCTTTGTTTCATCATGACTCTCGAACGGTTTATAAATTTTGGGTTTATCAGACTTATGGTGGCCGTGTAGAGGTCCATTTTTCCGAGTGGGTTCTACAATTCACTGAAGAATTAGTAGAAAGAGAGTATACCCTCCAAAGTATCTATACTGATTTTAGTTTAGCTATACAGCGCTGCCAGTATAGTATATACTAAACTTGGATCTCTGCCCTCAGAGGGAAACCTCGAATC
>NW_007514409.1:0-242 GCF_000475195.1 Diaphorina citri
TGATTCACACGATTTACCCGCTTGATACGCATGTTGATTCCTATGGAGTGGCGTTCTCGATAGAGTTGCCTTCCTCACATACTTGTCAACAAGTTTCTCAAGTGTTTTTAGTACGGAGGACAGTAGGGTTATAGGCCTATATGATTTAGCCTCTGCGTAGTCCTTCTTTCCAGGCTTGGGGATAAAAACTACCCTACCGCCTCTCCAGTTCATTGGTATGTAACCAGTGGCTATACTAGCCC
>NW_007514410.1:0-242 GCF_000475195.1 Diaphorina citri
CTTTTGTCTCTCTCTCCCTCTCCCTTCTGAATTTTCCAAACAGTGTTCGGACTCAGAACAATGAAGTCATAATTTGATTGTCTGGACATCTCTCTCTCTCTCTCTCCCTTCTCTCATTGCAAATTTTCCCTTTTTCCTACCATTTCATTTGAAATACAGGGTGTATTCAGATAAAAATCACACAAGGTTATAGACAAACCTAAAGAGAAGCCTTTTCAGCCTAAGCCCTTTTAGCCCAAGGG
>NW_007514411.1:0-242 GCF_000475195.1 Diaphorina citri
AATATTTAAGGGTATTTGAGTGAAATTTCGAGTGTATGGCCGCCATACACGCCTTATATGGACGCTACGCCACTGTGTAAACACTACCTACGTAGGTACCTGCCTATGTAGGTACCTATATCTACCTACCTATGTAGGTACCTACCTATGTATATAATAATAATGTGCTTATTTATACTGCTCGCATAGGACTGATAAGTCCCTTTACTCCAGCAGTAGGCTACTACTATTATTGTGGTCAA
>NW_007514412.1:0-242 GCF_000475195.1 Diaphorina citri
TTTTTTACTTCTTTTCTGTCTTGGCGTTTGAATACTTGCTCTTTTTTCACGGTGTTGTGGGTTGGGGTTGTTGAGGATTTCAGGTTTTTCTCAAAAAGTGAAAATGCTTTTTGAGTTGATTTAGAAAGTCGAAATTTCATGTTTTATGGTATACCCAGGTTGGGATGATTGAAGCCAGGATCCCTTACAGTGAAGGCTATAAGAACCAGTTTTGCAGGGTGTTTTGTTTTTAGGTTGTTTGC
>NW_007514413.1:0-242 GCF_000475195.1 Diaphorina citri
TGTTGCTGATGGGGCTGACAATGCAGGCCGTGCCTGAGCCGAAACATTCGAGAATCTGAGGGTGAAAGATGAGAAGGGGATGGGGGGTTAGAAGAGATTGAGAGCTAAATGGGAAAAGGAAATAGAAAATAAAAGCCAGTGGTAGGGTGAAAAATCTCCTTCAGGAGAATCCCACCACTTGAAATCAAAAGTTAAAAAGCCTCTCCTTAGAGCTAAAATAGGTAGGTATTACTAGTTGTTGG
>NW_007514414.1:0-242 GCF_000475195.1 Diaphorina citri
ACAAGAGATAACATTTTTACTGAAATTATTAGTCACAAGAGATAACATTTTTACTGAAATTATTAGTCACAAGAGATACTGAAATTATTAGTCACAAGAGATAAGATTTTCACTGAAATTATTAGTCACAAGAGATACTGAAATTATTAGTCACAAGAGATAAGATTTTTACTGAAATTATTAGTCACAAGAGATAACATTTTTACTGAAATTATTAGTCACAAGAGATAACATTTTTACTG
>NW_007514415.1:0-242 GCF_000475195.1 Diaphorina citri
GTCCAAATTTTCAAAATCGGGAAATGTGTGGAAATATCCGTTTTGGGGTCCCCTGATTCCAAAAAAGTGGTTTTTAGCTCATGGTCTGTACGTACGTACGTACGTACGTACTACAGGTTTAAATGGGAAAAAGTAGAAAGTTGTGAACAAAATATCTCAAGAAGGGTTTGTCGTAGAGCGATGAAATTTGGTATGCTATCCCGGTATGGTCCAAGGACGCGACTGTAACAATTTGGTAAAAA
>NW_007514416.1:0-242 GCF_000475195.1 Diaphorina citri
TCGAGACTTTTCTGAGGTTGAGTACTAAAATAGGTTTCATAAATTTATGTCAGTCTACAGTCTCATGTTGAAAGACATTGGGGACTTGTACACAAGTGTAAGAGACCGTTCCAAGAACGACTCTGCACTCCTCACTTTGTACTCCACGCAAAGAAAAATTGACGAATAGTTAAACGTGAAAAATGTACAGTGCAAAGTCGTTCCTGGAACAGCCAATCTACACGGAAACCGGTAGTGAAACA
>NW_007514417.1:0-242 GCF_000475195.1 Diaphorina citri
ACTCGGTCACGGAGGTTGCCTGCTGTAAGAATATAAGGTAGATACCTATAGGCTTACAACTACCTAGGTTGCTACGTATAAATCCCTGTCTGCAAAGGTAACATCTACCTACCTTCCTGAAACTGTAAAACGTGAAAGAATTTGAATTTGGAAATTGAAAAAGAATAAGGAGAAGGAAAGCCCGAATATCTCAGTAGGTAAATTTGGTGAGGCTTTTCCGCTTTTAGAAAGATACAGTACTG
>NW_007514418.1:0-242 GCF_000475195.1 Diaphorina citri
CTATCTGTGAGGATGTGATGAGGTGTTTCCTATCCTTCTGATAAGTCTCACATAGACAATGTTCATGTTGATGTTGCAGATGATCATCATGTTGCTGTTGATTCTGCAGACGGTTGTCAAGTTGCTGAAACTGTTGCTTCATTGAGAATCAGATTCGATCCGATCTTTTTGATTTGATCAGCTGTTTAATCAGATTTGTTTAGCTGTAAGAGTTTTAAAGCCCGGTTTCTAGGGTGTAAAGG
>NW_007514419.1:0-242 GCF_000475195.1 Diaphorina citri
GGGTGAGGGTGAGGGTGAGGGTGAGGGTGAGGGTGAGGGTGAGGGTGAGGGTGAGGGTGAGGGTGAGGGTGAGGGTGATGGTGATGATGATGATGATGATGATGATGATGATGATGATGATGATGATGATGATGATGATGATGATGGTGGTGATAATAATAATAATGATGATTTGAAAAGGCAGATGAAGAATATGCACCAGCTTGATGAAGTCACTGTTCTTCCAATCATCATTACTACCA
>NW_007514420.1:0-242 GCF_000475195.1 Diaphorina citri
GTATTGGCTCAATTGAAAAGTAACTGTTGGTTTTTGAAAAGTAACTGTTGGAACCTTAGGAATCTGCGAAAACCAAGGCAGGCCAGGCAGCGTGGAGAATTTGTTGGGACAATGAGAAAGATGTCTTTCAATAGAGATGAGGGGCAAATCTAGGTGAAAAAGGAGTATCCAATCCCCAACGAAGAGAATCCAGGACACAAATGACGCTTAAAGGTGTTCTTGCAGTCGCCGGGGACAAATTA
>NW_007514421.1:0-242 GCF_000475195.1 Diaphorina citri
CGGACGCCTACTAACACTGCCAACACTTGGAAGTGAACCGTAAGATCTCAGCACGAAAAAGTAAGCTCCAGAAAGTTATTTTCAATGATAATATTTATAAAACGTTTTCCACCGATTTACAATGGAATTTTTGGGTACTCAGATTATTCAGGTCATCACTCCTAACAGGCGATTTAAAAAGACACCCCAGAAATACCAAAATAAGTCTAAGCTCATTAGCAAAAGTCTAAAACAGTTTTATT
>NW_007514422.1:0-242 GCF_000475195.1 Diaphorina citri
AGCTAAATACTTTTAGTTCCTTCTAGGAATTTTGCAATTCATCTTGTTTTCGTATGATTTTCTTCCCTGGTTGTAAGACTTGTAAGATTATTATTTTTTTTTTTTTTTCTTAGAATTTCAGCGAACTTTAATGGTGTGCGAGTAGGTACCTACCTATGTGTAGTGAATAGCGCGGTGGACTTGGGATCTGAAGTTTGGTGGTTCGGGTCCAAGTCATAAATTTTTGTGACGAACCATTTTCT
>NW_007514423.1:0-242 GCF_000475195.1 Diaphorina citri
GGTAGAAATGCCTTTGACTTCAGCGCACACAGTATTGAGCTGAGTGCTCAGTTCTTGAATCCGCTTTTCCAAATTGACACAATGACCATTGGTATAAGATTTCAGGCTGGACTTGAGATTGTTCAACTTTTCATCTTGTTGACGACCAAGTTGATGAATAGCATCCAGAATTGATTTGGTGCCATCCGGCATGGTACCAAGTGCACGAACCTCAGGCACCACAACATTGTCAACACTAGGAG
>NW_007514424.1:0-242 GCF_000475195.1 Diaphorina citri
ATCCCCCACTGACTGGGAGGTGGGTGGAGGTTTGAGTGGGTGGTCTTCCTTGGTAACGTCCGGGGTGGGGATGCGGGGTCGATTCCGTAGGGTGGTCGGAATGGCTGATCCGTTCATTTTGCTGGCACCTGGAAAGAAGAGCGTGGGAGCGTGGAATTAGGAAAGGCTGAAGTGTAAAGATTGCCCCTGGCAAAAATTTATAACGAATAAAGAGACATATTGTTGATATTTTATAAGTAGGT
>NW_007514425.1:0-242 GCF_000475195.1 Diaphorina citri
AAGAAAACTTAAAAGTTAAAAAAAAAAAAAAAAAAAAAATCAAACATAGGAACGCACAACATCAAAATTCAAACAAAAACCAAAATAAATCAAAAAATTAAACACAACAATCAACACAACATAGAAAAATAAAAAAAAAAGATTCCAGTTGAATATATCACTTCAGAAATGGTCTACAACCAAAAATGTACTCGGAAGTTCCAAGACTTGACAACATCTCTGGAATGCTAAACATCTGAAAA
>NW_007514426.1:0-242 GCF_000475195.1 Diaphorina citri
TGTTTTTCATTTTCCCCTATTGATTTTAATTTGTTTTACCAAGTGTTGTGTATATCCTTGAAAGTTCTAACTTTTTAATCCAATTTTAGATTAAAATTTGAATTAAAGAAAGATCCTTCTATCCAACCCTTGATTTCAACAACCACCTCAGTATGTCTTCCTGTTGTCTTGGCTGTCTTCCTGTTAAAGCGACCAATAGAATATCCTAGCCGAATAGGGCTTAAAAGTACCCTTTACCCCAG
>NW_007514427.1:0-242 GCF_000475195.1 Diaphorina citri
GATCTATGTCAACTCGTATGACCACGGTACTCAGGTCTCTTTGCTCTGGTCACTAAGACTCTATAGGAGCTTATTTATACTCGCGTCTGTCACTTAATCCCCCTCATTTGCGATAATACCCGCTGAGCTTCAAGCCTATTAGAACTATTAGGACATCAGAAGAGAAAATATTGAAGGCTGCAGGCGATCTAAATTAAGTACTCAGCCAAACTTTATGTCTTTCCCAGCTGGAAATGTGACCG
>NW_007514428.1:0-242 GCF_000475195.1 Diaphorina citri
CAATTTTCATTGAAAAAATAAAATAAAATCTCTTTTTTTTATTTTAATTTTACACCTCTTCTGTATCGTTGTCAAATTCTACCTCTTCTGACGGGTTGGAATAGAACAGTGAATAAAGGTAATAGAAAGTAAAAAAGTACTAGTCAAACTATCGATTTTTCTTTCAAGTTTAAATCTAGGTATTAAATATTGAAATACAATGGTCCGTAACTTGGTTCATGGAAAATTAATTTGAATTAAAT
>NW_007514429.1:0-242 GCF_000475195.1 Diaphorina citri
TGATTATGAACAATCTGTAGAATTTATAATATTTATCTCCGTTAACATGTAAACAGAGTTCAGGAAACCATGTTGTAGTCGTTGGATATTTAGAGAACTGGATAATTGTGAAACATGAAGAAAAGGTAATAATTTATTTAAGGAAAATATAGGTAAGTATGTAGGTAATAATTAATAATAGATAAAATATAAAAATCTCTCAGAAATTTCCATCTCGACATTACAGTAGGTACCTACTAGCT
>NW_007514430.1:0-242 GCF_000475195.1 Diaphorina citri
TACAGGGTGAGTAAAAAGTTCGATTTGAAGAGACGAGACGAAAGGTTTAAGGGTTTCACCTAGGACTCAAAGGTTTCAAATTCCAATGGTTTTTTTTACCTACATAAACTTACTTACTATTTTTAGACACCTTCCTACGTCCTCCTTTCTTTTGTTGCTGTGTTCTTCTTCAAAATTAATAAATACCTAACCAATAGGAATAGGGTACCCATTCGTTAGGACCTGTATCCAATCGAAAGCTT
>NW_007514431.1:0-242 GCF_000475195.1 Diaphorina citri
TGAGCATGGATCGTACTTGGATGGGTGATTACCTGGAAAAATTACCTACTTATACTGTGAGCAATAATAATTTTAATGCGAGTCGTGAGTCAAGCCCAAAAATATTCAAATAAATCAAATCACAATAATATTTTGCTGTAGTGATGTGTCTCATGAAACTGTTTCGGTTTCGAAACCGAGAATACGGATCCGGTTTCATGAAACCGCTGAGTTAAAGTTTCGGAACTTGAATAAAGGAAAGA
>NW_007514432.1:0-242 GCF_000475195.1 Diaphorina citri
TTTTTTTTTTTAATGTAAGTAGGTAATTATTGTATGTAACTAGATTTACGCATAGATTATTAAATTAAGAGAGGTAGTTGATCACAGTAAAAAAGGTAAAGGTTGATACTGCTGGAACAAAGAGACTCATTAATTTCATTTGAGGGGTATATTCATATTACACAATCAATTAATCACTATTACCTACCTATTTTTATTAGGTGTCACGGTAGGTATTTCAATAGTTTTTTTCGCCATTCATC
>NW_007514433.1:0-242 GCF_000475195.1 Diaphorina citri
CGTAGGTTACACAAGCGGCTGTGTTAAGGTTAGATATTTATATTAAATTTGTAAAACTAAAAGTCAAGAGTTTTCTCGAGTCAAGAGTCGAGAGTTTTAAAAAGCAACATGTACTTCACATAACAGAAAAAATCAAGTTAAGTATCTAATTAAATTAAATAAAATAAAACAAAAAAAAAACACTCATATTGGATTTTACCAAAGACTTTAACCATCCACAAAGGAGTTTTTAATGGTCCAAA
>NW_007514434.1:0-242 GCF_000475195.1 Diaphorina citri
TGAAAAAATAATTATTGTGTAAAAACTTCCATTTTGGCAACTTGAAAACGAAGCTGAGAAATAGGCTGAACATTGTTGTGAGGGGAGACTTGTGACTGACATAACCAGCCTCTGTAAAGCTCACCAGGCCTATAAGGGAGCCATTAACCATGAAGCTCAAAAGTAAAAAAAAAAAAAAACATGATCAGATACGTTTAAAATAAATTAATAAAGAAATAAAACATTGTCTGTCTTATTTGCGT
>NW_007514435.1:0-242 GCF_000475195.1 Diaphorina citri
CAAAATATCTCGCGGAACCCTTGCCGTCAGCTCGCGGAACCCCTAGGTTCCGCGGAACACCAATTAAGAAACACTGTTTTAGAGAGTTAGAAGAGATGAATTCGTCAATCCTATATTTGAAAGAGTTTGTTGTAGGGGCTGAAACTATGTCGTTAAGACGTAAATTATTGGACGAGTTTTCGTCCAATAATGGGACGCCAATTTTGGTTGCAAAAAATCTTTAATAACTTCGAGGTTTTGAC
>NW_007514436.1:0-242 GCF_000475195.1 Diaphorina citri
CCAAATTTAAAATTCTGCTTTTCCATTGGCTATTACACTTGTAAGATACTTTTCCATACTTTGGTGATTTAGGGCACTGTAGGAATATTTTGAATGTAAAGTAGAACAAATAGGGAAAAGGTGACGAGCTATACTGAACTTGGAAAACAGACACTAAAATTGACATTGTGATCTTGTAGTTAAATATGTAGGTAGAAGTAGGTACATCAAATTTCATGGAAGAAACAAATTTGTTTAGGTTG
>NW_007514437.1:0-242 GCF_000475195.1 Diaphorina citri
CGAGAGAAGCAGGACAGGATAGGAGAAAGCCGGCCTTTCCGAGAACGGGCCTTATCTGTCTAGGACTAGGATAAAGTTTGCCCTGGACTGGACAGGAATCGAACCCGCAACCTAGCACTTCCAAGGCGCTACCTTCCAGGATAACTAGGCTGACAGGAGGGACACCCTGTAACTAGGTATAAAATCTTGTTTAATTCTGTGATTAAAATATTATTATTCCACCTTTTGTTTTACCTATAACA
>NW_007514438.1:0-242 GCF_000475195.1 Diaphorina citri
GGGGCCATGGTGTATGTGGTGGTGGATGATATTGTGCCCGAAGCCAACACTTGGTGAGTCATTTTCGTTTTTCAATTTTCTTTCTAAACTTCTCATAATTTACATTTACAAATTTGTATTTTAAAAGGCGCCGAAGTGCATATGGTATTGAATTCATAACTGGGGTTTTTTACGACTTCCGACTAGAATTTCATCTACCTTGGTGGATGTTTTGAAGGAAACTAACAGTTTTCCTTCTCTGA
>NW_007514439.1:0-242 GCF_000475195.1 Diaphorina citri
ATATCTGGGTTAATACCTTTGCAACCTGAAAGAAAGCCATGATTTCAGAAAATCTATCTGTCCTTACAATTTTTGTTGAAGAGAGGGTAATTTATAATTTAATTGGAACTGAACTAGATCGAGGAGAACAGTAAGAATATTATATCTGTTTTAAATCGTAGTCGAAAGTTGTCAATCCATTATTAAATCTGACTAGAGAGGAATCGAAAGAATACGAACCTTCTCTTCTTTTGAACGTGAAA
>NW_007514440.1:0-242 GCF_000475195.1 Diaphorina citri
CTTATAGTCACCCTGTAAGGTATACTCGTAAGTTGCACCAAGCACATGTAGAATATCATATTGACGGGGTCTGGTGCTTTATATTTTCGTCTTGCCGCGATGTAGACCTTGTGAACTTGACTGCATAGACTGCTGCAAATGATTTAGTACATACGCTCCCAAGCATTTTTTTCAGCGGGGCAGATATTATTGATGAGTCACTGTGTCTGAATATTATGTTGTTAGTAAGTTGGGTTGGGTAC
>NW_007514441.1:0-242 GCF_000475195.1 Diaphorina citri
GTTTGTGCGCATGCGTTTCTGCGCATTTCGTAAACTTTGACATGACGACTCTTTGAACTTTTTCGTTACCGACGACGCGATGACGTAGCTTGTAGAGGTATGGAGCGTAAAACTCCCGTAACTGAAGACCTTAGCAATTACCTATGTATACAGTAACGTGTTAATGTTAAACCTCCAAATTTGTTCTCCAGGTCGTACACATGCTGTCAGTTCAACACGTTCGATGAGTTCGTGTGGCGTAA
>NW_007514442.1:0-242 GCF_000475195.1 Diaphorina citri
TTTGTAAAATTTCATAGCGTATAAGTTTTATTGTGAGGTACTGAATTCTGTAGCGCAAGTGGTGATGAAAGCTAAAATTTACTTTGCCATTTGTTTATTGTATTTGGTAAATCAAAAAGTTTTGAATTTCAAAGGTCAACACTACAGCTTTCTTCAAACGTCAATGTTCTAGCAATTTCCATCTCCTAGCTTTGTACGCCACTTGAGTAAAGTTTTCAGTAGTGTTTGGTTAGTTCCTTACT
>NW_007514443.1:0-242 GCF_000475195.1 Diaphorina citri
TATTATTTTTTTTAATAAAATTATGAAAAAAGTAACTATGACTATCCAAAAAATATTTTTAAATGATAAAATTATGTAAAAAAAAAAGACATCAGTGGGATTCGAACCCCCACCCCACCCGCTCATCATAGTCAGAGATCACACTTCTTACCACTCGGACACGTCGACTTCTGTCTCTACGAAGCACAAAACTTCCTTATTAATCAACTCGAGCGATAATTTAGAATTTTTCCCCTAAAAAT
>NW_007514444.1:0-567 GCF_000475195.1 Diaphorina citri
ACTATATTGATGGCTACACCCTGTATATGTGAGATAGTTGTCTGTTTGTTCCTGCCATGTTAAGGCAATGAGCTGCTGTTGTTCTATACAAACATCATTTCATCTTATCGTCTGGTGAATAGGTTCGATTCCAGCCGAGACATGGAATTTTATCCTTATTTATTTGAAAATTTGACCACATAATAATGGAGCTCTAAGGTGGTAACCTCGCCTAGTGGTTACCTTCCACTCAAGAGTCTGTTAGTATGCAACTCTATTTCGTGTTAATATAGGCCAGGCGGTGCTTACGTTCTGAATATTTAGTCCGTGTCGTACGTATAACACTTCCCAACCTTGCAATATTATTTTAAGACGGTATGCTCTATGTTCCAAATCTGCATGATTTTGTATCCATGTACTTGATAGAGCTCAATAAAATGAATAATAGGACGATTGTTGAATATGTTTCACATTAGAACAACAGCAGTTCTATTTCGCAACATGAACATGGGCTCTGTTTATCAAATGAATCATCTTGTACTAATTACTATCTAACAAATAAACAAGTAGAATTTCCCTTTCATGAAA
>NW_007514444.1:8457-10268 GCF_000475195.1 Diaphorina citri
ATGGGTGACTAAGTATTATATATAATTATTTATATTACTAATAAATAATTAAACCGTTCCTTTACCATGCCCAGAACTACTTCATTCATTTCCCTTTTTTCAGACTTAACCCGGTTTTAACGAGACCCCGAGGCGGTATCCGCCCTACAATTGTGGCCCCCTTGTGGTTGAAACTCCGGGTCGTTGTGAAAAGGACACTAATAACTACAAGTCTAATTGCAAAGAAGCTTTTGTTCTTGAGTCCGTTTTATATTCCCCATAGTCCCCGCTTCCGGGGCCCTCGTGCTTCGCGCTGGGCCGTACGTGTCGGCGCTTCGGCCCTGCGCGCAGTCGGCGCGGCTCGTGTGTTTTCGCGCTTCGTCGCTTGGCGTACGTAATGTTTTTTCCTCACTTTAGGTGGTGTTTTTGTGTTTAACACTTTTTTTCCGGTTCAAGGATTAGGATTTACAGCAGGATTTGCTAGTGTTCACCACTGCTAGTCTGGTCAAAAGCACAGACGACCTTGTGCTGACTTAGAGTTTAAGGAAGTTGAAAGAGCGGAGTAAAGTTGAACCGGTGACAAAGAAGGAAACACCCAAGGTGCAAGGTCAATAAATCAAATAGATCTTCATCCTTTTTGTATCGGTTCATTACTTTAACTCTAAGCTCGCAAAAGTCGCGTCTGTGCTTTTGACCCTTACGTCTGAACCGGAATTAAAAAGACTAGATGGGTGAATAATATTCCTGGCAGTAAGAAAACCTACTTGAACCAATAAGTCATTTAAACGTACATCGGAGTTGAGGCATATGTTTTTAGGGTCAAGTCTCAGAATCCCTGTCCCCTGTTGTCGGGATTTCGCTGCCCACTTCGAATATGCCTTGGTGCTTTTTCGAACCATCAACCAAGACCATGTTCGTTACCATAGGCCCACACAAGCTCTAGACTACCTATTCGTGGACATGCCACCCTATCAGGATGTTATTGCTCTAATATTACTACCAAGAACTCGTCAGAGCAAACAAAAGTCTTATCATAGAGTATAAAGTGCTTCTATATCCCACGTAAAAGTCGGCTCAATCCAACTCCCCTTCGCGGAAGACGAGACTTGTCAGTCAGTCAGTCTTAAAATAAGCGATTTCTAGGCCCCTTTTCTACCCCTTCATTTTAAGCTAGAACTTCGGAATTTCGCAGGCATAATAAGCAAGTATAGCTTAACATATGGTCCAAATTTTGTAACATTAACGGAGTTATGATAGGGGTAAAAATGGCTCGAAATGTTTCGTGTAATATACACACTGGCGTGCTGAGGCCGGAACTTGGCCTGGTGCACAACCGTGCATCTAGATTCTGCGCTTGAAATAAGCAAGGGAGAGTCTGATTTGTATCGTGTTAGACTATATTGATGGCTACACCCTGTATATGTGAGATAGTTGTCTGTTTGTTCCTGCCATGTTAAGGCAATGAGCTGCTGCTGTTCTATACAAACATCATTTCATCCTATCGTCTGGTAAATAGGTTCGATTCCAGCCGAGACATGGAAATTTGAACACATAATAATAGAGCTCTAAGGTGGTAACCTCGCCTAGTGGTTACCTTCCACTCAAGAGTCTGTTATTATGCAACTCTATTTCGTGTTAATATAGGCCAGGCGGTGCTTACGTTCTGAATATTTAGTCCGTGTCGTACGTATAACACTTCCCAACCTTGCAATATTATTTTAAGACGGTATGCTCTATGTTCCAAATCTGCATGATTTTGTATCCATGTACTTGATAGAGCTCAATAAAATGAATAATAGGACGATTGTTGAATATGTTTCACATTAGAACAA
>NW_007514445.1:0-242 GCF_000475195.1 Diaphorina citri
CTGTGGGTAGCGGACGAATGACCCCCGATCTCCCACGTATTTAATTTAACGGAATGTTTTAAACTTTTAAGGAAACTACTACGAAAAGTACCTATTGGGGATATTAATGTCTAACCACGTTTTTGCAAAAGGGAAAAACGAAAGTAACTTTTCCCCCTACACCACTAACCATTGGTTAGGTTATTTCAAACCCTACCCTATCTGGTGCTGCTTCACTGCTATGTATATTAATTGAAATAAAT
>NW_007514446.1:0-242 GCF_000475195.1 Diaphorina citri
ATCAAATGCCCTACTTTCATCAGAAAACTCCTGATAGCCTAGGCGTTAAAAAGCGACCGCAGTCAAATAAAATTAGTAGTAATGCTCTGGACTTTTTTATCACACTCCCTAAACGTGCAGTTGAATATGATTAGAGTTTATCATCCTCTTAATCCATGAGTTCACTCATTGAAAACAAAATCTAATCAAAGTTCAAGCTTGTGATAAAACACAACAAACTCCAGCTGTTAACGTCAACCTAG
>NW_007514447.1:0-242 GCF_000475195.1 Diaphorina citri
CACACGGGACAAGAACCATTCACACGGTATCCTCAATAGTGCGAGTTCCAGTAACCCAGATTCGCCAGCAGGATTCAACACTCAAGTCCTACTTCTTCTTCTTCTTCTTTTTCTTCTTCTTCTTCTTCTTCTTCTTCTTCTTTTTCTTCTTCTTCTTCTTCTTCTTCTTCTTGTGTCGACTTCTTGAGGTATGAAGTAATCGGAACTCAGGCCTGGATTGGACTTTGGCGACTAAAGGGAGA
>NW_007514448.1:0-242 GCF_000475195.1 Diaphorina citri
ACTAGTCTGGCGGTATTGCTGGTTGCATAGTTGTTATCTTGACAGGAGCAATATGTCACGGAACTATACAGGGTTGTAGAGGGAGATCTTTTGGAGACATAGAGAATGGTTTGACTCCATTTTTTGTTCCTTTTCTTCTTGTACGTAAGGAACAATAATGAACATTGTAGGTAGAAGCTCAGTAAAATTCGTATTATGTAGAATGTTTGTGCATTGTCAGTATGAATAATACTCACTAAGGA
>NW_007514449.1:0-242 GCF_000475195.1 Diaphorina citri
CATGCGGATACGGTGCGGTGGTGGTACCTACCCATTTTGCTGTTGAATACTGATCTCAGGACAACTTTCAGTACCTCCTCACTCTCGTGGGAGAGGATGGGCTCTGTGAGCATTGTGGTGAACCTGACGATACTATTCTCGATGTGAGGACTAGAAGAGAAAAGAAGATTGCAAGCGAGCCTTAGGTCAGAGAGTTTTAGGAGATATCCCACTGAACCAGATCCCCCAGAATGGGAATGTCT
>NW_007514450.1:0-242 GCF_000475195.1 Diaphorina citri
AAGGCGAAATCGGGCGATTAACATTTAGAGGGCAAATGGTAGGTACTCACTACACCAACGAAATGCAGTCCGTTGAGCTCCAAATCTTTCTTAAAGCCATGTGCCCAACCGTACTCGACCGTAAAAAAATACCTCGTAATAAATAGCAGGCGACATCTTGTTTCTTGCAAAATACTTCATCTGAAAAACGCCTCGTCCTTCAATGAATCGCAGGCGACATCTTGTCTAATAGTTGCAAAATA
>NW_007514451.1:0-242 GCF_000475195.1 Diaphorina citri
ACCTCTAGTCAGAGCACCAACTCTCATGTTAAAATATATTATCAAAATGCAAGAAGCATTCGCGGTAAGCTTAAGCAATTTATGATTGGTGTTCTGACGAGTGATTTTGACATTTTTGTCATAACAGAAACCTGGCTCCCGGATTATATTCTTGATTCAGAGCTTGGCTTACATAACTTTAGCCTATATAGATGTGACAGGGATTATTCTAGTTGTGATCAGTCTCGAGGGGGAGGTGTGTT
>NW_007514452.1:0-242 GCF_000475195.1 Diaphorina citri
AAGTGTATAAATAACGGAATCCTCCAAGATGTTGTTTCTGACGAATTTGTAAGAGAGGAGGGCAAGTAAGGCCCCCCAACCCTTTGGAAAAGGAGGAGGGAAGAAGAAGAGAAGGAGGAAGAGGATGGAGAAGAAGAATAAGAAGAAGGAGAAAGAAGAAGAGGAGGAGGAGAAGAAGAAGAAGAAGAAGAAGAAGAAGAGGAAGAAGAAGAAGAAGAAGAAGGAGGAGGAAAAGGAGGCTC
>NW_007514453.1:0-242 GCF_000475195.1 Diaphorina citri
AAGCAAAACCATAAGACCAAAGTCGTTCCTTCTGCGTCCTCACTATACAACTTCTGGAACAAGGTATGGGGAATAAGCAAGTTCCATAACCCCAATGCTCGCTGGATTCAAGAGGAAATACAACGAATGGACCACGTCCCTATGATGAACAACATACAAATCAGTACGCTTGACATTCTCCATGCAATCAAGTATACAAATAATTGGAAAAGTCCAGGAACCGACCATATTCATAATTATTG
>NW_007514454.1:0-242 GCF_000475195.1 Diaphorina citri
AAAAAAAATGCTGGTTCTGGGCCCCTTTAAGCCCCCTGGGTCCGGAGCGAACGGGACCGACTGTATTCCCTGTGTAAGCCCCTGGAGATTCCATGAGAAAAGACAGGTGGCGTATTATCACCGTCAGTGTGAAGTGTGTCCTAATGAGATTCCATAGCATGTCGCCCTGTCACCTCTGTGCCATAGCACGTCCCTGTCAGCCCTCATTAGGCGTGAGTTATGAGCCCTGCCTTGCACCTGCG
>NW_007514455.1:0-242 GCF_000475195.1 Diaphorina citri
AGGAAGGAAGTGAGATGAAGAAACAAAAATGATGATAAAGAGTGAAAAGAGAAGAGGAAAGAAAGAGAACTAGGAGGAGGAAGAGCGGTGAAATGTGGAAGAAGAGAGATCAATGAAGATATAGAAGAGATGGTCGAAGGGATACATCGAGTAAGAGCGAGGAACACGATAAGAAGGTTAAGACGTGTTCCGGTGTTAAAAGAGAAGATTAAGGCATTTTAAAAAGATACCCTTCTGCTGCT
>NW_007514456.1:0-242 GCF_000475195.1 Diaphorina citri
TTCTGAACCACATACATAAGACCTTGTTTATCGTGCAAAGCAAAAGGGACATTTCAGTCTCATTTAGGCAGTACCTATCATTTAGGCAGTACCTATAAGCAGTTCTACCTATTCTAGTATTTTCTGCGGTAATTATGCAGAAGTCATGTCCATGGAAAAGAAAAGCGGTAATTATGCATAAGACACGTCAATGGCAAATTTACTGAAAATTTCTATATAAGAGGAAAAACTTACTTTAAGAG
>NW_007514457.1:0-242 GCF_000475195.1 Diaphorina citri
TTCATTTAGTGTCAAAAAACGTGAGGGTGGTGATAATTTTGAGAGTTTTTTTTTAGATTTTCACCATTTCGTTAATTAAAAGGATTTTCCATGGAAAAAGTAAGTGTTTTTTTGGATGATTTTGTGCCAAATATGTTTCTTTATAGTTGTATGTAGTTCTTTCTAAAAAAAAATGTAAACATTTTCTGTTATGGCTGATCTACTATGTGGGTCACCGGTGTCCCGCTGGTCCAACGGATGTA
>NW_007514458.1:0-242 GCF_000475195.1 Diaphorina citri
GATTCGAGATAAATTTCAGAAACAATGTTTCAGGAAATTTTTTCAAGAACAAAATATTTTGTTTTTGAGGCAAATTCAATGGGTTTCAATGATCAGTTTGGAAATCTTTCTGGAAAATTCATCCTCGTTCTGCGTGTGCTTCTTTCTGGATTTTCGCCGGAATTAGGTCTGTTTTTCATTCCTACGCCGCATCGATGCGGCGTCAACTTGACGTTCACTCTGCGTCAGGAGTGGGGGTAAAA
>NW_007514459.1:0-242 GCF_000475195.1 Diaphorina citri
TGATTCATACCTAGATGGTCACCAATCTAGATACCTACCAACCAGACAGAACATTGCTTAACTTCAGTGATCCATCAGTACATGGTGCATTCAACTTTTCATGCTTTCTGCCTCTTTCAGTGATAATGAGTAGTCAAATTAATTTCTTAGTGAACCTTATTGGGGAGAAAACTTACTGTTTTTCAGCTGACTTGACATATTCCATACCCTCCTCTTTCTTACGATCTGATGTCATTGTGGAT
>NW_007514460.1:0-242 GCF_000475195.1 Diaphorina citri
TGTGTACTAGCATGTCCATCGCGTAGTATGTCTCTCATTAGATCGTCGAGAAAAGACACAATATTGC
Organism: Diaphorina citri; assembly: GCF_000475195.1. Classification (NCBI taxonomy): domain Eukaryota; kingdom Metazoa; phylum Arthropoda; class Insecta; order Hemiptera; family Psyllidae; genus Diaphorina; species Diaphorina citri. The sequence continues at coordinate 68 of NW_007514460.1, forward strand.
TTGGTGGGTTTCTTTTTTGTCTCATCCATTTGATGAGGGGCATACGGTTTTAATTAAGTTTTTTGTGATTTTCAAACAACACATCCTTAATCATTTTAACTTTTCATTTATGACGTTTTCTCTGTTCGTTTCTCACTTCCACAGGACTGAAGAGTCACATAGTCAAAACCTCTCT
>NW_007514461.1:0-242 GCF_000475195.1 Diaphorina citri
TATATCTTCTTTAGACAAAGCGTTTGCCACTTCAAGTAGGGTGGTTTCCTTTGTCTTAAGTATGTTCAAGTTTTCCCCAAGTTTCCTGATTTCCTAGCGTTTTAAATTTGACTCATAGTGTCTATCTCAGTTGTTAAAGATATCCGCTGTCTTATGAGGAACATTTTTTAAGATTTTAAGTTATGTATGTTTAACTAATCGAAGCTGTCAGTGTGTTAAGTATGAGGGATTTGAGTGTACAA
>NW_007514462.1:0-242 GCF_000475195.1 Diaphorina citri
GTTACCAAATAAGCAAGTGAATAGTTGATCACATGTGATTTTTCACGCGGAATCGAATGGTGAAACTTTTAGAACTGTGCGACTTAATGTAATAGAAAGTCGTGTGATGTTCACACCAGATTTTTTTTCTAAACAAGGTTTATATTTATACTCGTATTTGCATGTTTGTAAACCCTACCTATGAAAATAAACAAGACCTTGTTTAGACTGCGGGAGTAAAGGGACTTTTCAGTCTCATTCTG
>NW_007514463.1:0-242 GCF_000475195.1 Diaphorina citri
TCGGGCCCAGTTTATAAAAAAAAAAAAAAAAAAAAAAAAAAAAAGTATGTTTTGTGGTTTGCTTTCTCTGTGTACGTTTTTCGAAAGCTTTTCTGACTTTTCTCTTGCTTTCTGTGTTTTTGAATGGATATACCACCTACCTGTATGTTGCTCTTGAGAATCTGTTTTGGGTCAAATCTTTGCATTTTTGGTTACTTAAGGTGCAGAAATTTAATTAGGTATTTTTTTTTTTTTTTTTTTTT
>NW_007514464.1:0-242 GCF_000475195.1 Diaphorina citri
TGCTTATTTTTATGTTCTATTGTAACTTTTACAATATCTCTAACCGTTTAGTCAGTATAGCTAAAAACCGCCAAAAAAACGGTCGAAATCTGTCAAAAAGCGGTCAAAATACCGCCAAGCGCAGCAACCATCTCAACCAAACGTTTTGTGTTGCATCCTTGTCTCATTTGTGAACTACATACCAAATTTCAAGTCTCTAGCTCATGCCGTCCCCGAGATATTGTTAAATTACACCGAAAACC
>NW_007514465.1:0-242 GCF_000475195.1 Diaphorina citri
CAAAAAGAGCTGTCACAAATGAGCAATGACCAGTGTTGTTATAGTGTCACGTCAAACGCAAATAGGAGATTTCACAAAAGAGCAGTGACCAGTGTTATACGGTTACGTTAAACACAAAAGGAGCTTTATTTTTCATTGTCATGGCTTCTGAACCAGTACCGGATTTTTTTAGAATTGTAGGAAGTTTCTCCTTTTTCATTAGGTTTTTTTAATTACTGTAGTTTGAGACGAGAAGTGTCTGC
>NW_007514466.1:0-242 GCF_000475195.1 Diaphorina citri
TGACACTTTCCTATGGTTGGATTCTTGGATTTCTTTATATTTTAGTACAAGCGCTATAAACGCCAAACGAGGGGAAACGAGCTTTGGAAGAGTGGAAATTTGGAAAGAAAAAGACGAGTAAAAACAATGGAACTTATAATTGAGTTGAAGACAAATGAGACAAAATAAAACAAGAAGAAGAGGAGGAAAAAGTTTTTTCATTCCTTGATGTCAACTGGAAGGTAACTGATGATCACATCTTA
>NW_007514467.1:0-242 GCF_000475195.1 Diaphorina citri
CCCGGGCGGGAATCGAACCCGCGGCCCAGCGCTTACAAGGCAGACGCACTACCAACTAAGCTAACTAGGCTGGGAATCTTTTGAAACAGACTACGCACAAGACAATGTATCAATATTAATTGAGAGCTACATTGCTATGTACGTAAAATAATTGCCATGGCTGTACTATAAAGATTTCCATGGCATTTTCCTTTTTCATTCGTTTCCATGAATCTGTTGACTGTTCGATATAATTTTCAACA
>NW_007514468.1:0-242 GCF_000475195.1 Diaphorina citri
TTTATTATTTTTGACGATCTTTACGAAAAAAATACATTTGGACAGTTATATTTTTCATGAGAATCATCAATTGTGTTAATACTTATCATGTTGGGCGAATTTCAATAAAATCGAAGGCTTTTACAGAACGGACAAACAACCTAAATTGTCGAAACAGAACTTGGAATGGAGCAGTTGCAGTTGGGTAAAAATTATGAATAAAAGGTCGATTCCTGCGTAAAAAGTTGTGAAAAATCCAAATC
>NW_007514469.1:0-242 GCF_000475195.1 Diaphorina citri
AGATGTGCATTCAGCATTGCAATTCAAAACCTTACTTCCAACGACAGGGTGTCGGAAAAAGATTGATCCTTCGATAGAGACTTCGGGGTTAGAGAGGGTTGGAAGTGGAACACATCAAATGCTTTCAAGGACACTTATTATTTTTTTTTTTTTATCAAGGGTCTAAGTTTACCTTGCCCTTAAAATCAATTATTTATTTAATTTTTATAAATAAACTATTAACTGATTCTGGGATTCCCACG
>NW_007514470.1:0-242 GCF_000475195.1 Diaphorina citri
AGTGAAATACATCATGATAATGTAGGTACCTACATGAAAATCATTTTTCATATTTTTATTTATTTATTTATTTATTTTCAACTGTAAACTATAAAATTATGAAAAAAGTAACTATGGTTATCCATAAAATATTTTTAAATGATAAAATTATGTAAAAAAAAAGACAACAGTGGGACTCGAACCCCCACTCCACCCGCTCATCGGTTAGTCAGAGATCACACTTCTTACCACTCGGACACTCC
>NW_007514471.1:0-242 GCF_000475195.1 Diaphorina citri
CTGGTGAATACTGATTGTCGCGGACGAATTTGACTACCTATTCTCGTGCCTTCGGGCATTCACAGCAACATATACACGACGGAGTTGAATCTTAATTGCTTTTACTACGCTATGATACGTTCTTCACGCGGAGGTTGTCTACTTGCGAACCTCTTGTTCGGGACCGTGTCAGGTGAAAAAATAGGTGATACACAATTCAATTCAATCTTTATTGTATTGTTAATACACATTATATACAATTT
>NW_007514472.1:0-242 GCF_000475195.1 Diaphorina citri
TCAAATAACGTCAAAGAGTTCAGTCAACGGGACACGGTAATTTTGATTGCAAAAACTCGCTAATAAAAGTTGAGAACCACTATATCCAATGTACAAACATCAACTTCTTGTACTCAAACATAATCAAGATGTGAACTCCGCAAGTCAAGCATGGATCTTTAACTTTTGTGTACATTCTACTAAAACTACCTTTGACATTCAACTCAGATCTGAATCCAAATCGCCACAACCCAATATACAGA
>NW_007514473.1:0-242 GCF_000475195.1 Diaphorina citri
AAAAAAAAAAAAAAAAAAAAACCAACTTAGACTATCCTCCTCTATCGCCAGTCGGTGTGTAGTTTGATCTAAACCGGCAAATACTTTTATCTTGTTACAGACGACAAATCAGCTTCTAGAGTTCAAAGGGAAAAGGTGAGTTGGTTCCCAAAAAAAAGGTCCACTTTTGTCACGTATGAATTGGTTCCCCTTCAAAAATTTCATGTACGAATTGGTTCCCCTTGGAAAAAGGTATTAATTGG
>NW_007514474.1:0-242 GCF_000475195.1 Diaphorina citri
ATGAATGGATGAAGAAGTGGGAAAATGAGTGAGTATGCTCGTACACTTTTGTACATGATTGAGGTCAGATTCATAGGTTCTTATTTTAGGAAGGACGGACATGATAGCAGGGTCGTATTTATAGGGTCCTCATGCAATTAAGAATATGAGGAAGAGAAGAAGAAGAAGAAGAAGGGGAAGGAGAAAAATAAAGAGGCAGAGAAGCAGATGAAGAAAGATGAGGAGGAGGAGGAGGAGGAGGA
>NW_007514475.1:0-242 GCF_000475195.1 Diaphorina citri
AAAATTGAATAAAAATACAGCAAAATAATCCAAGGATAAAGGTGTGTCCAAACATAGTCGACCGGCCGTCGATCCACATCGATCGATGGCCGTCGACTATGTGTAGACACACCTTAATGACTACGATGAAGGCAAGAAAACGCAAAATTCATTCCAATACTGAAAAAGAAAGCGGGAAATAATAAAAGGCTGATGTCTACGGCGAAAGCAAAAAAAAAAAAAAAAAAAAAAAAAAAAAAAAA
>NW_007514476.1:0-242 GCF_000475195.1 Diaphorina citri
GTCCCTGACAAGTAGTTTTCGTTGTTTACACTACAGACTTATCAATCGACCCCACACGTTAAGGTATCACTGATAAAACTTGTTAACATCGATTCTAGTCAATATGGGCTTCATTGATACGTGGGATAAAAGTGAGCTCACTACTATTCGATCTTGGAGTTGGCCTGATTAGCTCGCGGCTAATTGACTGATTATTTGGACTGATTATGAATTGACGGGTTACGAAAATACATTAAAAAAAG
>NW_007514477.1:0-242 GCF_000475195.1 Diaphorina citri
CTTGGCCCGTCTCGGAACAGTCTCCTAGCATTCTCGGAGGTTAACAAACAGCTCGGAGTAGTTAACAAACACTGTAGCATGAGATTGTAGGTCCTGATGTTAAGCCTAGGTGTTGGCATACCTTATTTTATAATTGACTAGGGTTCTTTGTGGGGGGATTATTAATTATTATTTACATGACACCGACTCGAGTTTCGCCTCACTCGTAGGCTTTTTCAAGATGACTGAGGTTGGTTTGTTGT
>NW_007514478.1:0-242 GCF_000475195.1 Diaphorina citri
CAGGAGGATAAAACTTGAAGATCAAGGAGCAAGGTGTAAAGATATCAAGAGAACTTGACTGAGTTCAATCAATTGCAGCCAGGATCACAGATGTTAAGCGTCGTTGGACGTGGTTAGGATCTGGACGGTTCTAATACTACTTACGTCTGCTGGCAACTTCTTGACGGATCACGAAAGTTGAGCTACGTTGGGCGTGGTTGAAATCTGGACGGGCGTCGAACTACCACGTCTGTTCGCTATGT
>NW_007514479.1:0-242 GCF_000475195.1 Diaphorina citri
CACTACACCACCGAGTCAAATGTGCCTACCCTTGAGTGGATAATTCTTACTATTTTACTTTGTAAAATATTTACTTTACTTTGTTACTTTATAAATTCATTAATTATTGGATAATTCTTCATTAGAACCTACCTTGAAAGATGTTAAATCCTTGTGTCGGATAGGGCTACACATAAAAATGGCGGAACTTGATAAAGCTAAACTATTTAATTGAAGGAAGGAAATAGATAGTGGGGAAGGAT
>NW_007514480.1:0-242 GCF_000475195.1 Diaphorina citri
GGGTGTAATATCTGGACAATCTAGAGACTGCGTGGTGGTGAGTTTGTTTTGTACAAAGTTCAATACCCTCATCAATATGTATATACCATGGCCTTTTCTTTGTAGAGTGTTATCAACTTCATTACTAAACCCTTTCATTCAGTCATTTTCATACCCTCTTAGTAACATGCCCTGCCCTTCCTTCATCTCTCTTGTCTTATTTACTTTTCAATTTTTTAGACAACCTTCCAAAGTCTCGAGCT
>NW_007514481.1:0-242 GCF_000475195.1 Diaphorina citri
TTCTTCTTCTTCTTCTTCGTCGTCGTCGTCTTCTCCTTCTTCTTCTGGATACAAGGATGTAACTGAATACAAGTTAGGTAGTTCCTTATAGTTGCTATCTTTGTGAATAAGATCCTAATAGCAATATAGCTGCAAGCGTGTAACCCAATACAGGACTGGAGCTTCTCTCAATATCAGACCTGATTAAGCCACATCCCTAGGTACCTGCACTTCCTGAAGCAAGTTCTTTTCCTGGGTCTCCC
>NW_007514482.1:0-242 GCF_000475195.1 Diaphorina citri
AGAGGTGTTTAGAGTTGGTATTTATTTTCATACTCTATGTATAACCTAACCGCACCCTTAAGAATCTCTAGGTATGTATGTACTTGGATATTAAATAGCTGTCTAATGAAGATAATTATTCCATTTCAAGTACCTACCTAGGTATCTGAGATTTGAAGTAAAAAAGAATTTAGCCAACACCTGGGAGCAGCCTAAGACGCGTTTCGTTCTTATTTGAACTCATCAGTTAGACATAGCTCTCA
>NW_007514483.1:0-242 GCF_000475195.1 Diaphorina citri
ACTTGTTTACTGTTTATGATTATTGTCCTCACAATTTTGATTAAACTGCAGACTCCCCAAAGCAACACTTAAGTCCCCGAAGCCCCGAATCACCCAAATGGTAGTAAAGTTTTATCTACAACGCGCTGAGATACAAACCAATAAGTAATGGATTCGATTTAAAGTTGTGTTTTTTATCTTTCTTGTTGTTCATATCTAGGAATTCTAGGAGGGTGGCTTTCATCATGACTCTGTCGTTACTG
>NW_007514484.1:0-242 GCF_000475195.1 Diaphorina citri
ATAGGGGAAAAGCGATCTGTTTTCATTTTCCCCTATTGAAGTTAGGTACATTCTATTTTATTCTCAGTGCGAAATCGTTGAGTTAAAACCTAGAACTCGTTTCGTTCAGTTAATAATATCTTTAAGGGAGCCTAGTCGTACAGTGTACAGGGAAATATACAGTATGTTCATAAAGTCTATTCCAGGGGGTGGGGAAACACCCTGTATAATAAGCAGGTATGTACCTAGATACTGAGAATTTA
>NW_007514485.1:0-242 GCF_000475195.1 Diaphorina citri
CCCCCCCCTTCTCACAAGCGCACAGAAATAAGCTGCGATTCGTCCTCCCTTCATTGGAGGTAGTGAGAGCGTTCACCAAAGAGGATCATATTTCTGAACGCTCTTATAAGAAAATGCTATCATCACTTTTGGACTGGCCTGTGGGCCAAGCTCTCATCCTCGCTCCTTCAAACCTATCATCCGCCTACCGTCCGTCAAAGAAGTCATACGAACCGTTTCTGGAGGACACATCTGGCCTAAAG
>NW_007514486.1:0-242 GCF_000475195.1 Diaphorina citri
GCTCCTTATTCCTTCACAAGGATACGGATGGGGAGGAAACGGAAAACTACATGCTCACGGCAAGAACAATGAAGGACAGAATCAAATCCACGAGGAAAAGTGTTTGTACGACATCGGATAGTTATACGTGTCACTTTTGCGGCAAAACATTCGTCTTGAAAGGTTCCATTTACAACCACATTACTCAACACCATCTGAAACGGCCTGTCCAAAAGAGCATCTGTGGCCTGTGTGGGGCCAGT
>NW_007514487.1:0-242 GCF_000475195.1 Diaphorina citri
TTTGCTGGTGTTATCAACTCCAAATATGCAAATTATACAATATGCTATACAGATGGTTCAAAAACTATGAATACCACAAGTTGTGCCTTTAGTATTGACGATTTAATCAGCTCATCCCAACTCAACCCTGTCAACTCTATTTTTTCCGCCGAGCTGATTGCCATCTACCTCTGTCTTGAAGCCATCACTGTTCACCCTTCAGACCAATTTTTGATCGTATCTGACTCCAGAAGTGCCCTTGC
>NW_007514488.1:0-242 GCF_000475195.1 Diaphorina citri
TCTTAAAATTTTCTATCACATTACCTTCTGTGATGTTCAGAGTGTTTGGCTTGTTATATGAAGCCATTGTTTCCACAAAATAGGTTTCAGGTTTTTTCACAACAGGTTTTCCACAACAGGAGCTTGCACTACAATTTTCCACAAGAGGTGTTCACGACTGCGCCATGTTTTATTGGGTTTATATGTATAATTAATAAAATAAAAGACGATTTTCTTTTATGATCATTTTGTAATATTCTTTG
>NW_007514489.1:0-242 GCF_000475195.1 Diaphorina citri
TGTGCCTGTCAAAGATAAGGTCGAAACCGAGGAAGGAGAAAGAGATAAATAGAGAATTATCGTTATAAGAAACAAAACAGAGTGTAATTATCTAACAAAAAGCTTCTCAAATGTAAATATATTGTATACCTTATTGTTTCTAGATATCTACATATCCTTGGTCCTATAAAATTACCTATTATACTTCTATGGCATTACTCAACTCTACCCTGTCCTAAACAAAACATAGATGTAGGTAAAAA
>NW_007514490.1:0-242 GCF_000475195.1 Diaphorina citri
ATAGGTTTAACTTCTTTAACATTTATGTAGTTCTGATACTTCTGATAGACGGTAGGTTTAACTTTTTTAACATTTATCTTATCTCTAGGGCAATGTATGCAACTTCACAACCTTTTTTTCAGTATCACTAGTAATATATTGGTCTAACATTGAGTTTTATAGATAGGTGTAGGGCAGGATAATATGGTTTCTGAATGAACGTATGTAGCTTGTGTTTAGATAAATCGGTCGTTGCCCTTTAC
>NW_007514491.1:0-242 GCF_000475195.1 Diaphorina citri
TCCCAAGGTACCGCACCCCATAAAACAAGATCAAAAATTAGCACATTGAACCGCAAATATTGCTACTTACTGATAGTTCGTAAGTTGCATTTGGTAATTCAAGTCATTTTGCAGGAAGGAAATATGCATCCTCAGTGGTCAAGATATGGAATTTGGCTTTTGCATATTTTTGACAGAAGCCAAGCTCAATGAACCAATCATCACTTTAAAGAAAGTCAATAGTAACTAAAGCTCAAAGTGTG
>NW_007514492.1:0-242 GCF_000475195.1 Diaphorina citri
AAGATACCTAGTTAGGTAGGTACTTATACTATAACGAAGTGCCCAAGAAGTGTTTTGCTAGGAATTGAAGTGTTTTGCTAGGAATCGAAGTGTTTTGCTAGGAATCGAAGTGTTTTGCAAGAAGTGTTTTGCTAGGAATCAGCTACCCCAGTTCTTTGCAAATGCTAAAATTAAGAGTTGCCAAACGCACCAGACAAGCTATAACTTTAGAATGGAACCGGGTTGAATCCGAGGATAATGGT
>NW_007514493.1:0-242 GCF_000475195.1 Diaphorina citri
TTGACCAATCAAATGCCTTGAGACTATGCTTAGCACGAACTTAAGAGCCAGCATTTTGTTCATAAATATGGGTGTAATAAGTTGTAAACAGGGTGCTTAATTTCCGGGTTCGATTCCAGCCCGGGGTGGATTTTATCCTGAAATGTTCGTTTTTGGGACGATTTTAGTTATATTTCAGCACAGTTCCCTCTATCAAATCTCTTTGAAAAATAATAACGAAAAGAACATACGCACATACCTAC
>NW_007514494.1:0-242 GCF_000475195.1 Diaphorina citri
ATTTTGTTCAGGAACTGTTTCGTCATTTTGATAAGAATTGCTACTCTCAGTTTCAGTTTCACTAATGTTCGTAGTTGCCTCAAACATAGCACTTGCACTCTTTCTCAAGACTTCTGAATCAAGATGAACAAAATCAATATCAATACCAGTACCCTCTTTGAGTCTGTCAAGAATGTTGAGAACTTTATCTAATGTTGCTAAGTTCTCATTGTCTAAATATTCATTGAAGTTTTCCGTGGTCA
>NW_007514495.1:0-242 GCF_000475195.1 Diaphorina citri
CTATAACAAGTAATGTAACGCCAGAAAACATTCTCCCAAAGGACTCTAACGTTAGAAAAGAAAACTGTAATGAAAATACTCAAGACGGGAATGAACCTGAAGTCAAATCTAGTAAAGAGAATGTAATGAAGTTCAAATCTAGTAATGAAGGTCTGAATAGAAAAGAAACGACCGATGGGAAAAGTTCAGTGGAAGGGAACACAGACGGCAATTTAGAGTCAAATGAAAAACTGAATAACAAT
>NW_007514496.1:0-242 GCF_000475195.1 Diaphorina citri
TCCTTAAATACTAAGGAAGAAATTCCTTGAGTTTAAATTTTCCCTGAAAAGGGAATTAACAAACGAGGAGTTCTCCTTGGATCTTATTGAAACCCATGAGAGCCGAGGCCTACATTAAAGTCACATGTCACACCAAACTTGACCAAACCCTTCTCTCTTTTTCCCTAATATTTCAGTCGCTCCACGTCAGAGTGCATTTGTCTATTAGTTAGAAAACAAAATTTCCTACTGTTTTCAACCTT
>NW_007514497.1:0-242 GCF_000475195.1 Diaphorina citri
ACTTTAAAGTCTATTAGAATGTCTTATAGCTATTTCGAGTTTTAACATTTCATACAGTGCATTCATAAAGTCCCCCCCCCCCACATTAATTTTTGAACCGATGAATTTAGAAACCTGAAATTTTGTATACGGGCCTATATATAACCTATATCGGTGGTGTAGTGGTCAACCTATCTCGGTGGTGTAGTGGTCAACCTATCTCGGTGGTGTAGTGGTCAAGGCGCTCGCCTGGTAAACAGGAG
>NW_007514498.1:0-242 GCF_000475195.1 Diaphorina citri
CAAGTCCATATTATAGGAGCATCATAGTCAGTACACGCTCTTTGTTCTAAGGCGTCCTACATTCTCACTATTAACACGCAAAATTTGAGTGAAATTTCGAGTGTATGGCCGCCATACACGCCTTATATGGACGCTACGCCACTGTATCTGATAATAAGAAAGGTGTTATCTGATAAGTTGTCTGATATTAGAATCAAATGTTATCTGATAAGAAAGGGGGTAGACCTAATAAGTACATGTAG
>NW_007514499.1:0-242 GCF_000475195.1 Diaphorina citri
ACATCAATTGATGTAAATCGACGGCAGGTCGACTGTGTGGACACACCTTAAGAAATACCTTATTTCACCCCTAGAGGGAATAATAATGTAGCTGCCACTCTGGTCTATCTTTTGTTGTGTTGGTGGAATAATGAATGAATCTTAACTAAAATTCCAAAGCAGGGTTTGGATTTGACCCCTCAACCTCCGTGTCAAAATTTGACTATAATCGGCCGTCCTGACATCTTTGGTCTTAATGACAG
>NW_007514500.1:0-242 GCF_000475195.1 Diaphorina citri
ATAACACTTCAAGGGATCTGATATCGTATGTTCCGCTTTCGTTACCACTGTTGTCGTTATAATTGCTAATGCGCTTACATCATGAGTTTTTTCAGTATTGATGATATGGTTGATAAGATAATAATCAATCTCTCTTTTGTGTTTTTCGGTACATGCTATGTCGCTTGTAGATCATCTTTTGACGAAAGATCACACTGTGATGGTACTAATTAGTTGTAATCTTCAAAGACATTATTGATCCC
>NW_007514501.1:0-242 GCF_000475195.1 Diaphorina citri
ATATCGGAATAAATATTTATTTTACCCTGTTTTCTAAATTATTTATTTAAACTTATTTATTTACCTTTTTTAGAAAAAACAATAGATAAATAGGTAGTAGCTTACGCAATTTTGTATTTTCGAGCACGTTTGTGGAGTAAGCTGATCTCTTGAATTGCGAAATTTGAATGTTGAACATAAACAAGGCCATTATTATTTACTGAATGATGTGTTTATGAGAGCTATACACACAGGGTTATTAG
>NW_007514502.1:0-242 GCF_000475195.1 Diaphorina citri
CTATTATTATTACTTTCACTAGACCTGTTGTCGTAGGTAAAATAAATAGTACTTATTGTTTACTTGGTAAATACAGGTTAGGTATTGTTTGTAAACATTCTTAGAATCTTAAAACTATCTAAAGATATAATTATTGTAGCACGGATGAATTGTAATGAAGATTTTGAGCCTTAGGGTGATAGAGTAGGTAATAATCAAATCGGGGAAATTGTCTTGATAACTCATCACATCAATGATCAATC
>NW_007514503.1:0-242 GCF_000475195.1 Diaphorina citri
GAGAAGTAATATTGTCTTCTATCTACATATCTAATTGGTTTTCTTCTAGCTTGTACCTACTGATTTTGTACCTTAGTCAAATTTTTGGAGCAAGGTTGAGGTACCTGATAAAAAGACAAAATAGGTATTCCTGGGGATTTTCGTAGGTATTCGGGATTTTCGTTGAAGAAAAGCCTACCGTTTTCCTGCGAATTTCGAAAATGTGACCGGGGAACTCTTTTTAGCCCTTGACCTGTACTATT
>NW_007514504.1:0-242 GCF_000475195.1 Diaphorina citri
ATATCGGATTTTGTGCAATATATTGAACTGAGGGAGGGGAGCGGAGAAAGAGGAGAGGGATTGTAGGAGAGAGGGAGGGGGATAAGGAAGGGGAGGGAGGGAGAGAGAAGGAAACAAGGATTTATGACTGGTGGCAACTGTCTGACACTAAGCTTGTTTATGCTTCTCTCTCCCTCCCCTCTTCTCTTTCTCTATCCCCTTCCTTCCCCCTCCCTCAAAAATGTCTTCCTTTTCTAGTTTCC
>NW_007514505.1:0-242 GCF_000475195.1 Diaphorina citri
CCACCATGTTTAGAAAATACAGAATGTTTCGAAAGTCTGTTGATACAGGGTAAGGTATGAACGCAAAAAACTACATACACGTACCTACCTAAAAGAAAGAAAAAAAAAGTAGGTACACATTAGCAAAGTTGAAAATGGACTTTTAGTGTATGATGTTTGGATTTAACCGTAAACAATTAAGCTTTCGAAATTTATTTTCCAGAGGAGAGAGAGAGAGAGAGAGAGAGAGGGGGGGGGGGGTT
>NW_007514506.1:0-242 GCF_000475195.1 Diaphorina citri
TTTTCAGGAGGACGTCAAAGTCCACAGAATCAAATGCTTTACTAAGGTCAAGTAATGCCAAAATAGTAATCTGCCTTGCGTCAAGTGCCCAACGAATGTCATTGGTCACTTTAACAAGAGCAGTGGCCGTACTATGATGACAACGAAAGCCGGACTGGAAAGGGTCAATAATATTGTGTTCTTCAATGAAAGCCCAAATTTGTCGAACAACAATCTTTTCCAGTCCTTTTGACAGAACAGGT
>NW_007514507.1:0-242 GCF_000475195.1 Diaphorina citri
ACTATGTAACCTGTGTGATACCGATGAAGGAGTACGTTTAGTATTTAACAGAATTTCCTGGAGCTTGATAAATAGATAAATACCGGACAATTCTGTCAAAGACAAATGCCCTTCGGGCTCAAAAGAGCTCCTGTTTTGAATTTTAGATTATGATAAGAGTTAGTTACTCCTATTTATTTGAAAGTTAGATATTCCAATTTATCTGTAAGTTACAAGACTAGGTACTACTGTACAAAAAACTG
>NW_007514508.1:0-242 GCF_000475195.1 Diaphorina citri
CCGCCCCGGGCGGGAATCGAACCCGCGGCCTAGCGCTTACGAGGCAGACGCACTACCAACTAAGCTAACTAGGCTGGAGAAATAGTGTCTACTGTAGATATATACCCCAGATTCGTAGAAGGTTAACCCATCCTTTAAGGCTGTTTAGCCACTACATTTAAGCCTCAGATTGGTCTTTTTGTGTACATGCAGTATGCCCCAAGTAACTGCTGTAATCCCTGCATAGTAAGAAAGAAAACAAG
>NW_007514509.1:0-242 GCF_000475195.1 Diaphorina citri
TACGGTTTTATAAAAACACAAGAGAAAGAGATTTCTTATTTTGGGATGAATATTTGAATAAGTCAACATGATGAGAATCCTGAACAGAAGAATTCTCTCCGGAGTTTCCTATGACAGAGTCCGGAGGTTTCTACTCAAGTCCCTGTTCCTGTAAAATTTAGCTTTGCACTTTCCTATCTCCCTGTGTGCTATCCTTTTCAAAAATAACTAGCAAGGAAAACTAGCACACGGTAATTAAAAAT
>NW_007514510.1:0-242 GCF_000475195.1 Diaphorina citri
ACTAAAACGGACCAAATATGATATCGACACTGATCTATTTTGCCGTTGACGCTCCTCCTTCTTTTAAATAAATAGCTAGAAAATGTCAATAAAACAACTTTATCAATTAATTAAACATTGATAAACACCTGCCAATAATAATCAAAGATAATCGCCATAGAAAGCATTAAAGATTACCTGTTTTTGGATGTTCTCAGTAGAGATCACAAATGCCTATTACTTCAGTTGTGTCGGCGACTAAA
>NW_007514511.1:0-242 GCF_000475195.1 Diaphorina citri
CTTCCAAAAGAACTAGCAAAGGTTTATATCTACATGTCATGTATAAATAACCAAACATCAGAAACTGCAAGAAAAAAAAATCCGAAATATACCTGACAAACTTGTTCTTCCCTTCTGTTAGAATGTTTCCAAGAAGTATTAGTATGGAATATAGGAAAATCCTTGTTACTGAGTGGAAGGGGGTGGGGACAACTACCTACTTGAAATATGAAATCAACGGCAGGTGATCTTAAAAAAAAAAA
>NW_007514512.1:0-242 GCF_000475195.1 Diaphorina citri
TTGAACGCTAATGCCTTGGACACGTGTAAAGTGTCCATAGGTGCTACACTGACCATAGGTGCTACACTCACCCTACATGTGTGGCGCTCACAACAACACTCAACACAAATAAAATCTTACATAGAAAACGCAGGTTCTCGTTTCTCCATAATTTCCATCTCTGAAAGTATAAATAACACTTCCAAATTCTTGGCCAGCACCTGAGAGCTATGTCTAACTGATGAGTTCAAATAAGAACGAAA
>NW_007514513.1:0-242 GCF_000475195.1 Diaphorina citri
CCCGTTCAGTTTTTCATTTTGGGGCGTTTTGTCCCGAATTTCCGTTTTTGTCCCAGAAAAAATTCGGGACGGGTTTTTAAACTTTAAAATTAGGTACCTCTATAAATCAGAATTTGTTCTTAACTTGTTTAAATTTGTCATGCTTTCATCAGTTTGCTCTTCCTCTTTGCTAAACCTTTATAAACGAGAAAATGTTGTATTAAACCGCCTTAAACGAAAAAATGAGCTGGTCCCTTGGATTC
>NW_007514514.1:0-242 GCF_000475195.1 Diaphorina citri
TTTATTTCATTCCTTAATTCCCAGCCGTTTCTGAGATATAAGCGTGGTTCGCAAATCACGAACCACCCTGTATACTACCCTGCTGTAAATAAAGAACTAACTAAATAAATGTATCAGTCAGAGTTTGTAACAAAAAACAATCGTACATTGCGTACGTAATACATATCTTTATTGATTTTAAGTAAGTACATTAGGTAGGTATTGATATTGTGATGTATAAAATATAAGAACAAGGGCCGGGG
>NW_007514515.1:0-242 GCF_000475195.1 Diaphorina citri
ACCAGAGTAAAAAGAAAAATTATAGATATGTCAGAAATAGTACAAGAGGCGCTTAGTAATGCTGTGATATCCACAAAAATTGTGAAGAAGCTCTCAGCTTCACCACAAATAAATCTTGACTTATATTTAGAATAAGATACTTAGTTGCCAGCCTAATCTGCCTAATAGTTAGCTTGGTTCCTTGGTTGGTAGTGCGTCTGCCTTGTGAGCGCCACCCGGGGCGGATTTTATCCTGAAGGGAT
>NW_007514516.1:0-242 GCF_000475195.1 Diaphorina citri
TTTTTTTTTCCGCAGTACCTATGATATGCTGTTGCTCCTTTTGAATTTTCGGTCGCAAAAAGGGGGGTGAGTGGTTAAAATCTATGTCGTACTAATTCCTTTCGAAAACCGAGACGTTATCCCCTTATCTAAAGCTCATTTCCCCTCTTTTGGCGTGGTAGCGTCTGTATTAAACCATAGGAAATCCGCCATCTTGAAGATGGGAAATCGTTTCCGAACGTAAAATACACCTCTCTCTAACT
>NW_007514517.1:0-242 GCF_000475195.1 Diaphorina citri
AATATTTTCCCGAGAACTTCAGTCTCAGGGTCGTTTTCAAAATGTGAATGTCCATTGATCTGTGTTCTTCTTGTGTACCTTTTGACGAACCCTGAATTTTTAGTATGACTGGTCCAATATGGTATTTATTGACATGAGCTCCTATTATGATGTATGATGTAGATTGTAGTGTATTACAGACGTAAGTTTTGAGTAGGAGGTAGGTTAATTGAATGAATAAATCGTTGAGTAGGGACAAGATG
>NW_007514518.1:0-242 GCF_000475195.1 Diaphorina citri
TGCAATCTTTGGATGTTCAAAGACAAATACATGTTTGTCAAGGCGTGGTGTTCAAAAAACAAAAGATCAGAAGTTATGGAAGTTGCCCCCGATTTCTAGTCCTCTGTTGAATATTATAATTTTTGGACATTCAACACGATAGATCTGGGAGTTAGTGTACAGTACCTACTGGGACAGGGTAGGAATATGCCATTGGCATTCATCTTACCCTTTGGTAATCACTTTTCTCTTTATTCTATTCA
>NW_007514519.1:0-242 GCF_000475195.1 Diaphorina citri
CTAATAAAGGTTACTTCGATCGATACCATCTCGATTTCAGCTCGTATAGCTATCCTTAAATCCTGAGTTTTAAAGAGCAAAAATCCAGCTTCTTTTGGACACGTGGGTAAAGAAAAGAAGAGTTCATAGTAATCAAATAATTTTCTCTTTTCCGGAGAAATTTCGATTATGTGTAAAAAAAATCATACCTACTCATCATTGATTTTTTACTTTCTTTCACCTAATTTTTGATATAAATAAAA
>NW_007514520.1:0-242 GCF_000475195.1 Diaphorina citri
TGCTAATTTTCAGGGCCGGACCGCGAGAGGGAAGGAAAGAGGAGGGAGGCTTTTTACACCCCTCCCCCTTCCACGGAGCTCAGCCTTGTGGTTTAGGTGGTGAATGGGATTTATAGGGGTGGGGAAGAGAAAGTGTGAGGAGGGTTTTTTTTTTCATAGAGAAGACTGGAAGAGGCTATTAGGGCGGAAAATCCTGATCTGGTTGATTAGATACCTAATCTGAGAATTTTTGTAAAGTTTAC
>NW_007514521.1:0-242 GCF_000475195.1 Diaphorina citri
CAAAAATAATAATTTTGAATGTATTAAAAAGACAGCAAAAATATTTTTATTACAATTCTATTCTCTCTCCTCCTTCACTCCTTCTTTCACTCTGTGTTATGCAAACAGTAAGACAATTTATATTGAGCCCTCCCAAATGTCTTTTCAGTGACGAATATTGAGTTTCGTTGGGCTCAGAAGTTAATAAGAGAAAGAGGAGGAGGAGAGGGAAGAGAGGAAGGGAGAGAGAGAGAGAGAGAGAG
>NW_007514522.1:0-242 GCF_000475195.1 Diaphorina citri
AAAAAAAAAGAAGTTAAAATTAAAGATTCAGTAGGTAACGTACATACTTCTACCTAAAGATTTTATAGGTCTTGACAGATTGATTTCTATGTAGGAGCCTTTTTTAGCATAATTTTGCGCTATTCTTAACTACAGTAGGTTCTTAACTACAAGCTGACTTTGGAGTAGGTGTAGGTATTGAATTACATACAGGTTGCTAAGATTCAGTAGGTAGTTAAAAAATTAAAAAAGAGTTGGGTAAG
>NW_007514523.1:0-242 GCF_000475195.1 Diaphorina citri
AATATTGAACAAGTTCTACCGTTTTTGCCGAGCGTGTGAGATTTTTTCCCTATGTGCGTGTACTCACGGGTTAAAGAGAAGAGAAAGTTAGGGTCAACTTCCCTTAGGGTCCATTTTACCCAGCTGAAAGATTTGGGAAATACTAACCATTGAGCAACAATCTGAGGACTCCAATCTGCACAATCAAACGCCAAAATAGCACGTATGAGTCAACCTTCATAGGTGCTAGTATTTACATAAAA
>NW_007514524.1:0-242 GCF_000475195.1 Diaphorina citri
GTTTATAGCTTAAAATTAACTAAACATGACCGAGTGATCGACTACTGGTGTAAAGTCGACTACTGGTACATTCACCCTTCTATTATTAAGACTGACTTGAGAGCGAGAATTTTTGTTCATATACTGTTAATAAATTTGTGTTTAAACTGGTCGACTGGTGTTGGGATTGAGTTGATGTCGGTCGGTTGTAGACAGTAGTGTGGACAAACCTTTTGTAGCACAAGATAACCTTTCATAGCACA
>NW_007514525.1:0-242 GCF_000475195.1 Diaphorina citri
AGAGTCTCCGAGTATTGACGATGCGAGGGAGAGATGAGAGGGGTAGTATGTTAGACCTTGAATAGGGTTACGGTTTTTGGATTTGATATGTAGGTGATTAGGTAAAGTGTTACAATTAAACTTATGCTAAGAATATGTACAGGTAATAGAAGGTAAGTAAGTAAACGACCGCGGATCTAGACTTGGCTTAGTCTAGGGTCTGTGAGCTTATGTGTGATAACAGAGACGACCGTGGATCTAGA
>NW_007514526.1:0-242 GCF_000475195.1 Diaphorina citri
CCGTAGTAAGTTGCTGATGTGCATGTTGAGATTTCCAATCTTGTCAATGTTTACTTTCACCTTGAGTTTAGTAGGGTCCGTCTTGCTTTGACGAATTGTCATTGTTTGGCTGTAGTTGTCTGGAAAAATGAAAATAGTTATTTTGGAATGAACGAAGTGAACTGTAAGTTTTATGCCTGGAAATTGGAAATAGTTTTAAAAAAGTGAGTTCTATTTCTATTCTAAGTTACAAGTCGACAATT
>NW_007514527.1:0-242 GCF_000475195.1 Diaphorina citri
CTTCCTTCTCTATTCACTTTCGGGACAATTAAGAAGTTAACATCATCCATGGCCGAGTGAGTGTCACACTAGACTTGCACTCCGTAAGTCGAGGGTTCAGTATATGATGGGGTCGAATTTTTTTTTTTGCTTGGATTTCGGGGCTGTGCTACAAAAATTGTACAAGTGGATGCCATTCACACTCAACCTTTGCTATTTAACAAGGGAAATACTTCAAAGTAGAGTTTAGAGTTTTATTTTCT
>NW_007514528.1:0-242 GCF_000475195.1 Diaphorina citri
CCAGATTTATATTTATACAATTTTTTCCCCTTTGTCGATATATTCTATGACAAAAATATTTAAAATATTCATATTTATTTTGTATCTTTCCGATATTTTGATTGCAATGTATTGAAAAAAAGGCTCTAATTACATTATCACCACTTTTTACTTTCCTTATCCTAATATAGGAAGGAAAGTAATGTAATCGGGTCAAAATTTCGATGGTCAGTTTTTAGTGCCAAAACACGTTTTGAGGTCCC
>NW_007514529.1:0-242 GCF_000475195.1 Diaphorina citri
GTACTCTATTTACAATGGCCATTTACATATTTATCTGTTTTTAAAACACACACACACGGATACCACAATATTCAGGGTAACTCATGGAATTATACCTATACCAAGCGAGATACTCTATTTACAATGGCCATTTACATATTTATCTGTTTTTAAAACACACACATCACGGATACCACAATATTCAGGGTGACTCATGGAATGATACCTATACCAAGCGAGGTATACTCTATTTACAATGGCCA
>NW_007514530.1:0-242 GCF_000475195.1 Diaphorina citri
ATTATTATAGGGTTGGGTTAAACTCAAAGAAAGAGCTTCCTTTTTCATTGTCATGGCTTCTGAATAATCAACCAAACGTTTGAAACTTTTCCTTATTTCATCAAAACTCTTTTTTTGATTTCAGAAAACCTGCTCTTCCTCCACCATCATTTGATGACACCTCCGGTTCTGTTTTCATCAATCCATACATCGAGGCTGAAAATGCCAAGAGTGCCATTCTGGAGAAACACGTTAAGATGATC
>NW_007514531.1:0-242 GCF_000475195.1 Diaphorina citri
GTGAAAAAGCTTTTAAGTTGGTAAAATCGAGAATTCAAAGTGATGATGTATTATGCCACTTTGACCCGAAATTACCTATTACAGTTGCAAGCGATTCTAGTTCCTATGCTGTGGGCGCTGTTATTAGTCACATTTTCCCTGACGGAACAGAAAGACCTATACAGTTTGCATCTCAGACTCTGACAAAAACCCAACAGAAATATTCACAAATAGACAAAGAGGCATACGCAATAATCTTCGCC
>NW_007514532.1:0-242 GCF_000475195.1 Diaphorina citri
TTTGGGTAGCCCTGGCCTAGACCAAGAAAAATAATTTTGTTTTTACCTTTGTAAAATGAAGAGACTCAACCAGATTAACACAAAGGACCAGGTGTAAAGGATAGTTGCCCCTCTCTCTGCTTTACGTCATACATAGGTTACCCTACTATTTCATAGGTAGTTCTCCCTCGATTCATAGGCAAGTCCCCTCTCACTTGATCTCAATCCTTGGTTTACAGGGAGGGGAGGACCTTTGTTTAGCC
>NW_007514533.1:0-242 GCF_000475195.1 Diaphorina citri
GGCACTCAATATCTCAATAGTCTTTATATTAACCCCTTCTGTACGGGGTTCTCAATATCTCAATAGTCTTTATATTAAGCCCTTCTGTACAGTGGGGCCTCCATTAAGGGTGGATTCCTATAGAGGTACGCAAATGGCGACAATGGACAGTTTGCTGATTAGTACATCCCCTGTTATAATGGGACTCTCAATATCTCAATATTAACCCAATCTGTATAGTGGGGCCTCCGTAAGGGCTGGAC
>NW_007514534.1:0-242 GCF_000475195.1 Diaphorina citri
TAGATAAATAAATATTTCAATATAGGTACATTTTGATGTTTTACTGCTCGAGCATTTGATAGGAATTATAGCCATTTGTTTATTTATTTATTTATTTATTTATTTGACATAAAAATCCTTAGTGACTAGGATAGTTTACAAAGGTGGGTAAGGGAGGGTAAGAGAAAAAAAAAAAACATCGAGATGGTTATACTATTAATAGAAAGGGATAGAAGATAACAAGATAAACAATAATGTAATTT
>NW_007514535.1:0-242 GCF_000475195.1 Diaphorina citri
CTTTTTTCTTTCCTTTTCCTAAAATTGCCTTATACCTATATTGATTGAGTTAGTTTGTTCTTCTAAGGTAGGTACCGGTATTTAAATGAGTTTACTTTGACATGTACCTAGCTATATTCTATTCCATTAGGTACAGTGTAGGAAGGTTATCGCAAGGCGAGAGAGTTTTACTCTCTGTAGAAGTGTATAGGGTTATCTGGAGAATGAACACTTTGCTAATCTAATGTGAAAGTACATTATAG
>NW_007514536.1:0-242 GCF_000475195.1 Diaphorina citri
CTTCTGATCAATGCTCCTGTGCTCCAGTACTTTGACATTAATCAACCTATTGTGGTGTCTGTAGATGCGTCTTCCTATGGTCTGGGTGCTATGCTGATTCAGAACAATGGTGTTGTTGCATATTCGTCAGCTTCATTGAATGAGCTTCAGAGAGTCCGCTACGCTCAAATAGAGAAGGAGCTGCTTGCTGTGGTTTATGGTTTGGAGAAATTCCATCACTTTGTGTATGGAAACAAAATTAC
>NW_007514537.1:0-242 GCF_000475195.1 Diaphorina citri
AGCTTTAATTACAATAGTCACGCTGAATGCACCACTTTCTAATCTGTTTAATTTACTCTAATATTGATTTTAATCAGTCTAATTAATAAGTAATAATAATATGAAGGAGTACTATTAATTTTCCCTATTATACTACTGCTTTGGCGAACTGTAGCACTCAAGCAGAAGGAGGCCCGCCAGTATTATTATGATTATTTAAAAACTATAGGTCCCTCAATGAGACCTCTTTAAAAATAAAAATA
>NW_007514538.1:0-242 GCF_000475195.1 Diaphorina citri
AATAATACCATTCACTTCAGCATGTCTATAGTAACGTCCTCCACTCTTCTCACAGGATAATGCATGATGTCCTCTCTCTCATCAACTGTTTCGCCACATTTACATTTGTCATTTTTTAATATTTATTGTTATTTCAAGTCGGTCTACAGCCTGAAAGATTGATACATAGAGAAAAGATGATTATTTTTTAGCATCACAGGTGAGAACAAAGCCAACAATGTGAATTTCTGGAGAAAACTTCA
>NW_007514539.1:0-242 GCF_000475195.1 Diaphorina citri
CTGACTTTTTTATATACAGGATGTCCCAGACTTTATGCTTAAATCGTCTTTCTCGGAGCCTGTTTGAAATTGAGAGAGAAAAAAAAAGCACGTAATTTTTTTTGATTTTTGAAGCGGCTACTAGTATGTAAGGCTACTTACTTGCTATATTCGGAATGGTAAGTCTACTTACTTGCTATATTCGGAATGGTAAGGCTACTTACTTGCTATATTCGGAATGGTAAGGCTACTTACTTGCTATA
>NW_007514540.1:0-242 GCF_000475195.1 Diaphorina citri
CCATTTTTTTCTATTGACAGAGAAAGAGAGAGAGAGAGAGAGAGAGAGAGAGAGAGAGAGAAAGAAAGAGAAAGAGAGAGGGAGAGAGAAAGAGAAAGAGAGAGAGAGAGGGAGAGAGATGAAGCCTTGAGAATAGCTATTAGAACAAGTTTAGGGCAGGTTCGATTCCCGCCCGGGGTGGATTTTATCCTGAACGGATAAGGTTCGTTTCCGGAACGGCTGGCTTTCTTCTATCCTGTCTT
>NW_007514541.1:0-242 GCF_000475195.1 Diaphorina citri
CTATTATTGGTGAGAGCTTACGTACTGATTCTGAACAAGGCTTGTTATTTTTGAGAGCTGTGAAGTCATTTTCGAAATAAACATGTTGTGAGATTTCCACACATTTCTCTCTAGCCTTTCTCAGTTCAGTGATAGAGTGACATGAGTAAATCCTATCTGTGGCTTTTTTCCTTGTGTTGTCAATGAATCGATAAATCCATGCGACAACTCTTTCAAGTTTCAATAATGAAGAATATTTTTCA
>NW_007514542.1:0-242 GCF_000475195.1 Diaphorina citri
TAATAATAATAATAATACGAGTGATAGACTATTGAGTGGAAAGAAACCACTAGGCGAGGTTAACGCCGGAGACGTTCTCTACCACCTGACCCTTAGAGCTGTGGTCTGTGTGGTCAAATTATCAAATAAAAGAGGATAAAATTCCATGCCTCGGCTGGGATCGAACCCATGCCCTCCTGTTTACCAGGCGAGCGTCTTGACGCCACCGAGGCACTCCGAGGCAGGTACAGGGACATCCCTTA
>NW_007514543.1:0-242 GCF_000475195.1 Diaphorina citri
GATGGTACCTATGGCTCTGTGGTGTTGGGACAACGGGTAGATACCGGGGAAAAGGTGGCTATCAAGAGGTAAGGGCTATTCTATAGCGATAACAATTTTTGGGCTTATAAATCCATAATGTGTCTCTGGCTGGGGGACGTTAAACAGGGAGCAGACCAGCCTAATCTGGCTGGGGGACTTTAAACAGGGAGTAGACCAGCCTAGTCTGGCTGGGGGACTTTAAACAGGGAGTATACCAGCTT
>NW_007514544.1:0-242 GCF_000475195.1 Diaphorina citri
TCTTCATTAATTCAAACTGTAAATTTAATTACAGAATATGTCAATCTCAATCTGAGAGTCAGTGATTAAATCTAAGGGCGGAAATTTCGTGAGGCATAAAAAGAAGTGGTGTTAAATGTCAGAGAAGAGATAATGAAGAGAGGAAACGAAGAGATAATGAGAGAAGGTAGAGAGAGAGAGAGAGAGAGAGAGAGAGAGAGAGAGAGAGAGAGAGAGAGAGAGAGAGAGAGAGAGAGAGAGAG
>NW_007514545.1:0-242 GCF_000475195.1 Diaphorina citri
TATCAGGTTTGTTATGGTCTACAGTTTTGTCCGTCAATATTGTTCTATCCCAATACAGCAAATGATCTCTGGATTCCAATACGGGCTCTGGGGTGTACTTGTAAAAGGGAAGAGGATCTTGTATTAATTCGTACTTTTTTGCCAATTCGATTATTATTATTACTATCATCATTATTATTATTATTATTATTATTATTATTATTATTATTATTATTATTATTATTATTATTATTATTATTATT
>NW_007514546.1:0-242 GCF_000475195.1 Diaphorina citri
AAGAAGGAAGGATGAAGGTGAGGTACAAAGTACAAGGAAGGTTAAGGAAGTAAGAAGGAAGGATGAAGGTGAGGGACAAAGTACAAGGAAGGTTAAGGAAGTAAGAAGGAAGAATGAAGGTGAGGGACAAAGTACAAGGAAGGTTAAGGAAGTAAAAAGGAAGAATGAAGGTGAGGTACAAAGTACAAGGAAGGTTAAGGAAGTAAGAAGGAAGGATGAAGGTGAGGTACAAAGTACAAGGA
>NW_007514547.1:0-242 GCF_000475195.1 Diaphorina citri
ATAGGTGACGCTAAAACCGGTCTTAAAATAACGACTTAAGTGTTATCTAAAACTTTCTCGCTTTGAGTTCATAGGTCGACAAATTTCCCTGTGTCGACAAATTTCCCTTTTATTCGTGAACCGTTACCAAATGAGCAAGTGAATATACATATAGGTAAGTGCAATTTCTTTGTGTTATTATATCACAACTTTGGTGCTCACTGCAGCATTGTAGGATTTTTCTCAATATCTCAACAATCCTA
>NW_007514548.1:0-242 GCF_000475195.1 Diaphorina citri
CTCTTTTTTTTTTCTTCTTCTTCTTCTTCTTCTTTTTTTATTATTACATTTTCACTACTTGTTAAAGCCAAAGTCTCTGCAGTCTCTACAAAAATAACAAGAGCTCTGAAAATCTCTAAAAAAATCCTTGCTAGTCCTGCTTAAAAAAAGCTAGTCCTGCTAAAAAAAGAAAAAAAAAAGCTAGTCCTGCTTATGGAATTGACTGCAAACTCGTACCAATGTCGGTACCTACTGCATTTTTA
>NW_007514549.1:0-242 GCF_000475195.1 Diaphorina citri
GGTGCAAAAGTCCTAAACTAAAATAAACGTGTCACACAAGGGATCAGGAAGAGACCGCCTTAACATAACAATAATGTGGCCTGCGAAGTAACTACCAGTGTAGCATGTGACCCGCATACACATGGAAGTTGGAAACCCCTGACCTATAGGAAGTTGAAGATTTTGCAGCAAGAAGAGTTTAGGAGTTAGGAGTCTGACTCACTGACTGAGTAGTTCACTAAAAAGAGGAGTTCTTTATTCCA
>NW_007514550.1:0-242 GCF_000475195.1 Diaphorina citri
GCGCGCGCGTGTCTATTTCCCGAGCAAGTGCCAAGGAAGGGCGTTAGTTTGCAGGGGGAAATGCGACGTCGCGCGACCCGTCCCAAGACGAATTAGGCTCCGCGGCCTGCTGCCTCGAACGAGGATAGCAGTGGGAGAGTGAGTAATAGAATGGCGTAATCTAGCCTCTTAACTCTATTCGGTGGATCCTGGTCCACGCATAGTGACTACCTTACTAAAGGGTTAGTCAGGCTATGCCCCTG
>NW_007514551.1:0-242 GCF_000475195.1 Diaphorina citri
ATGTTAATACTAGAAAGTGGTTTAATAATGAATTCAAAAATAATAAATTTTAAAAATTCATATGGAGAATTAGTATTTAATATATCGAATTTAGGATATACTGAAATTATTTCAGATCCTTCATACAAATCTCAATTTTTAGTTTTATCTAATCCACATATAGGAAACAATGGTATTATTTACCAAGATTTGCAATCATTTAAAATAAATATTAATTTAATTATAATTAATTGTTATTCTAT
>NW_007514552.1:0-242 GCF_000475195.1 Diaphorina citri
GCCCTGTGGTACATCACTACACAGCCGGTACCGATCATTAGCACATGCCACATACAGAACTCGATCCAGTTTGATATCATCAGATTGCAATTCAGACAGACGCAACACCTGATGCCGACAGTCACCGTCTAACTTATCAATATGCATCTGGAGACATTCTAGTGTCTTACCTTGAGAGAATTTGGTCTGGAAGAAAATTAGGGTAAAATAGAGAGTAACATGTGAGACTGCCTTCACAAAAA
>NW_007514553.1:0-242 GCF_000475195.1 Diaphorina citri
CAACATCCTCGGCATAGAATTTGGCAAGAAACATGAATGGGGTAGTGCATTGGTTTGAGATTCCTTGGTCTTGGACTGAAAACATAAAGAATTTGGGTTAGTTCAGCATGGCAGTTCCTGTTAATATTACCTATTTTACTTAACAGTTGATCTTTTTTTTTTCATCAAGCATTTCTACTTTGAAATATCACAAATATTGTTCCCCACTACACTAATAAATTTAATGACTTGGACTTGAACCA
>NW_007514554.1:0-242 GCF_000475195.1 Diaphorina citri
CGCCCCGGGCGGGAATCGAACCCGCGGCCTAGCGCTTACGAGGCAGACGCACTACCAACTAAGCTAACCAGGCTGGCTAATCCCGGGTTTGAATCCCGCCCGGGGCGAACTCTATCCTAAACAGATGAGGCTAATGAAGCAGTTGCAAATGGGTAAAATTTATTAATAAAAGGTCGATTCCTACATAAAAAGTTGTGAAAAATCCAAATCTGAAGTCAAAACTCCGAAAAAGTAACTTTAAA
>NW_007514555.1:0-242 GCF_000475195.1 Diaphorina citri
CCTATTCCAAAGAAAGGGTCCCTTGCCATTAGCTTCTGGAGTCTCGCGGCTCCATCGAAATTTTCGATGTTCTCGCAGAATTTTCTCCAGGAGCTCCTTTTGGTTTTTTTTAACTCTGTGTTGTATGCAGTGAGAGATGTATAATAGGCTTCCCTATTTCCATTCCTTTTTGCTTTATTCCAGAGTCGTCGAGTCTTCTTGCGAAGACCGTCTAGTTTTTTGTTCCACCAAACAGGTTGTTT
>NW_007514556.1:0-242 GCF_000475195.1 Diaphorina citri
TCAGTTGATCCTCTGGTGGGAGGAATTGGTTCAAATGTGCAACTATGAATGAGGATTTCAGATAAAGATACGCCGAGTATATTAAGAATCGGAATCCTGTCTTGTAGTGTTTGGAGTAAAAATGGATCAGAACTTTATACCAAACCTTCTTCCTCTCCCAAGGTGGAATATAACGATGCTTGACACAAGAGCATTCACAATATTCCTGGAAACATAAGAACAGAAGGGTTAGAGCTTGAAAT
>NW_007514557.1:0-242 GCF_000475195.1 Diaphorina citri
CATCGGATCAGATGTTGGATGACACGAATTTCCATCAGATCAGATGTTGGATGACATGAATTTCCATCAGATCAGATGTTGGATGACATGAATTTCTGCCAATTCGTTGATACTTATCACGTTATCATCCAGTAGCTAAATGACTGTGGTCTCGGGATTTTAGTTTTTACTCGTAGAGCTGAGAGCTGATACAATGTAAAGAGTTGTTTATAAGTTTATGTTTAGAACTTCGCCATCTCTGT
>NW_007514558.1:0-242 GCF_000475195.1 Diaphorina citri
GTGGTTCTAGAGATAGAGCGATCAGTGTGTGAAATGTGAATGAGTGAATGGATCTCGTTCTTATAATATAAGATTTTTTCAGTTTGCTGACCTCTGACTCGACCATGGTCTCTCTCTTTCTTTCTTTTTCTTTTTCCTTGTGCTTTATTTTAAGGGGCAGGGTTGTCACAAACGTTAGCTCTTCCACCCTACCACTATTTATGAAATGTTCTTCTTTTACTAATACTTCATCACTCCATTTA
>NW_007514559.1:0-242 GCF_000475195.1 Diaphorina citri
CTTACCTACATGTGGTCAATCTTATAATTCTTCCAACCTGGAACATGGATAAACTCCTCCACCATGTCAATAAACGAGCTCCTGTACATTACCTATATTTATGTACCTACTTACCTCCTTCAAACTTACCCACTCCATGTTTTGGTCACATTTCTCAATCTATTCCTACCTGTCTATCGATTCCTGTTACCAATCCTGAATATCCATCCTGATTATCCCGTATTACTGTCGCTATGTTGCTC
>NW_007514560.1:0-242 GCF_000475195.1 Diaphorina citri
GTGCAGCCAGTGTCATTGTAACCTCAATTACCGCCTAAAGAAATGGGTTTAGCTGACTTAGCGAGACCCCTAGCTGCCATCTGCCCCAGAAACAACTGTAATACTGTACATGTATATTTGAACAGAAACAAACCCGCGACATAGGCTTACAAGGCAGACGCGCAACCTTTCAAGCTAACTTAAACTAGGCTGGCGCAGACACTTCTGATCCACCTTGTTTTAGACCAGCCACTCAGGCTGAC
>NW_007514561.1:0-242 GCF_000475195.1 Diaphorina citri
GTTGTTTTTCAGGGTATTATAACTTTACTTTTAGACATGGATCCATATTAGACACCTAACCAAATACATAATTTTGCAATTACCATCAATGGTACCAATGTCAGAAGATGTGTTGGTATTCTTTCAGTTGTTGTCTTCGGGTCATACCATGTAGAAATTGTAGAAATCTCAATTTGAAGTGTTGTTTGGAAATTGTTACAATAAACTGAAGCTGAAAATCCCTTTTGACGCGGACTTTTTCC
>NW_007514562.1:0-242 GCF_000475195.1 Diaphorina citri
GGAAAAGAAAAAGAACAATATCCATCTCACGCAAGGGAATTGCCAAATTCCCTGCGGAAAATCAGCACCCTTCTAGCAACCGAAAATAAAGATCTCGATAATACCAAAACAGAAGATCTCAAAACATACTGTACAAAGTCGGTACATATTTCCTTTTATTTTGTATGAATAGATGGACAGATCCTACTCGTACATGTATCATAGATGGAAAAGAAAAAGAACAATATCCATCTCACGCAAGG
>NW_007514563.1:0-242 GCF_000475195.1 Diaphorina citri
AGTGTGCCAAGAATATACCTTCAGCAATATTATTAGCAACCTATAGCATTATCATCAGGTTCATTAGAATTTTCAAATGGTTTCATAGTATGTAAGATATTTATAGTATCTACCGGCTGATTATAAAAACAAACTCTACAACATTTATAGTTCTGGATGCAGACTTCTATGCTGAACTTGCCTTGTTCTTTGATAAGAACTATTTGAATTATTTAACTAGAAAAAAATGTACCAATAATATT
>NW_007514564.1:0-242 GCF_000475195.1 Diaphorina citri
GCGGGGTCAGGAAATTCGGAATTTTCTAGAACTCAGCATGAAAGAATAGAACTCGGAAACATGAACTGCCCAGATTTTTTCCCTAGTCATTCTAGGAGATAGTCGTGAAATAACAGTGACTGGTGATCCACCCCTGGTGGGCGATTGAAAGCGGGCACCTGCCGCCTTTCGCCTCAATCCCCCGTTTATTCCTCCATCCAGTCTACCTTTTTTATTTATTCCTTTTTCATACAAGATAATGA
>NW_007514565.1:0-242 GCF_000475195.1 Diaphorina citri
CTCTCTTCCTTTCGCAAAACAATTAATCATGCCTCCTTATTTATTCCTCTCCTCTTTTATTTTTCTCTCCCTCTCACTCCTTCCCCTCCCTCTCTCTTTCTCCCCTCCTCGTTCCTTCTTCTTCCTATTTGTTTTCTATTTGACCTCGAAATCTTTGGCTTTCTAGTATTTTATTATCTCTCTCTTCCGTCCTTCTCTCTCTTTTCTCGCTCTCCCTCTTTCTCTCTCTCCCTCCAGTACTG
>NW_007514566.1:0-242 GCF_000475195.1 Diaphorina citri
GAGGACTTAAAAATGAGCGTCCCATTCTATTCTTTCTACGTGCTCTTCCCAACCACAGTGGTGTTGTAGTGGTTAGCGGTGGAGGTTGGTGTTTCGAGTCCAAGTCAAGTCATAAAATCTGGTACATTGTGCATTTGTGACAATCATTTATGGTCAACGCAATTACTAAGAACTCTTCTGTGAGCCAAATATTATCCCTTTGGCAATCCCAGTTGGTACGGTTGGCGGAAACACTTAAATGC
>NW_007514567.1:0-242 GCF_000475195.1 Diaphorina citri
GAGATAACCCTCCATATTTCACATGAATGAGATGACATCTGGTATTTTAATATGAATGACAATTTCACTCACATATGAATGACTAATAGTGCGTTTGTTGCACAACACAAAACCGTCGTCACCTTCAGAAAAACTTCGAAAGTTGGATAAACTCAACGCCACTTAAGGCCAGCCACCCACTAGCAGGTGGACCTGACAGGTACTGCTGAAAATGTCCGCCTATCAGGTCTACCTGATGAGCA
>NW_007514568.1:0-242 GCF_000475195.1 Diaphorina citri
ACCAATCCGAAGAAAAAACGATAAACTAGTTCAAGAATATTTGAAGCAACACGGACTTTATCCTGAAAAAGGGTTGAAGCCAAAAGAGACAACACCAAGGACAACATTCACTGGATCAAACGATCTCGCACCTATATCGAAAGAAAACAACCTAGGAACAAATTTCCCAAATGATATGACCACACATCCATTAGACAATATGCCAAGTCAATTGCTGAAAATAATGTCACTTTTACCCGTAA
>NW_007514569.1:0-242 GCF_000475195.1 Diaphorina citri
AAGTAAGATTCAATTGATTCTCTTCACAACCAATTCTATTACATTCTAAGTAAGATTCAATTGATTCTCTTCACAACCGATTCTATTACATTCTAAGTAAGATTCAATTGATTCTCTTCACAACCGATTCTATTACATTCTAAGTAAGATTCAATTAATTGTCCTCACAACGAATTCTATTCTATTCCAGGATCCCATGAGTCCAGTGAGTCCCATAGCTACTCCACACCCAGCCAAGAAAA
>NW_007514570.1:0-242 GCF_000475195.1 Diaphorina citri
AAAAAAAAAAAAAAAAAAAAAAAAAAAAAAAAACTACCCTATGTCTGGTAAGCCAGCAGAATGCAATTGATGCCCAGGAGGTCACCCTTTGGATACCAGCCATGAGGAATGTAATAATAATAATAGACTCTTGAGTGGAAGGTAACCACTAGGTGAGGTTAACACCGGAGGCATTCTCTACCACCTAACCCTTAGAGCTCCATTATTATGTGGTCACACTCTCAAATAAATGAGGATAAAAT
>NW_007514571.1:0-242 GCF_000475195.1 Diaphorina citri
CAAATATACGAGACCTTGTTTAGACTGCTGGGGTAAAGGGACTTTTCAGTCCTATTCGGGTAGGATAAACAAGGTATAATTATTCTATTCTATTCTACCTGCCTCTTTCCCTTCGTTCTCTCATCTCCTCTCTTCCAAAATATGTACTTCACCTTCTTTCCTCTCCTAATATCTCTTCACTTCCTCTCCTCCAAAACTCTTTACTTCCTTCATTCCCTAATAATAATCTCCTCTCCAAAATA
>NW_007514572.1:0-242 GCF_000475195.1 Diaphorina citri
AAAATCAAAAACAAGGATCAGTTTTTTTGCCGAAAATGCAATTTTACCTTTAGTTTTATAGGGCAAAAATGGACTTTTTAAAAAAAAGTTGAGGAGAAAAAAAGTTACATTAACATTTATCTCCAGAAACATGCATTTTCGGCAAAAAACTGATCCTTGTTTTTGGTTTTTAGTCCGTCCTCCCTTTATTATTACAATAGTAATAAAAAGGTATAAGGGACGGACTATTGTATTCGCTTCGG
>NW_007514573.1:0-242 GCF_000475195.1 Diaphorina citri
GACCAATGGCTGAAACTTTGGATTTAGGCTCTAGGGACCTCAAAACGTGTTTTTTCATTAAAAACTGACCATCGAAAAATTGACCCGATTACATTACTTTCCTTCCTATAGGATAAGGAAAGTAAAAAATGTCTATCTCAAGGTTTATATTTATCTTTTGCTTCCTTCCCTCAGGAAATGATCTAGCCCGTGTACTAAGGTGGGGTTCAGGACTAACGGGTGGGGAAGATCCTCTATCATTA
>NW_007514574.1:0-242 GCF_000475195.1 Diaphorina citri
ATTGTAATTAAATGGGCTCAACATCACGGTATAAAATGAGACATCTCTGAAATGAACCTAGATGGGGTAGAAATATTTATAAATGAAACTTTTTGCCTCGCCAAACTGTTCTGTCTTGTGCTACTTCCGTGATGTTGATTTTTGCCGTGATAAGAAATGGAAACTTATTCAATGTAAATCTTCCTCGTGTTTCCAGTGATCGAGGTATCATGTGGGGAGTATGGAGACAATGTTCGTAAGCT
>NW_007514575.1:0-242 GCF_000475195.1 Diaphorina citri
GGATAAAGTGGCGGACATAGAGCCTATGTTTGATAGGATCTTGTTCTTCTGGTCTGACAGGAGAAACCCTCATGAAGTGCAGCCTGCGTACAAAACTAGGTAAGTCCTTCCCCCGTGGATCACATCATCCCCTATCACTGAAAACTTTGCCCGTGACATTAATCCTCTAGAAAAACAAACTTGTATTGTTTTTGGTGCGAATTTTTCTTCTTGTATTGTGACAGTTGAAAAATCAATGATTT
>NW_007514576.1:0-242 GCF_000475195.1 Diaphorina citri
TCCTCTTCATCGCACACTGGCATATTCCAACTCGTTCCATGTGCGAACGGTGCGCTTGTGGAACGATTTGCCCGTGGTGCTTAGAAATGCCATCAGTGTTGAGAGCTTCAAGATTCTCATAGCAGATTATTATAATGAGAGTCTTGAAGTCTAAAATCTATTCTTTCTTCTTCTTCTATTCATTTTCTTCATCTATCTCTTCATCTTCTTCTTTTTCCCCTTTTTACTATCCTATCTTTGGT
>NW_007514577.1:0-242 GCF_000475195.1 Diaphorina citri
TTATTTGTTTGTTTCAGCCACTCCGGATATTGATAACGAGAATTCCCCATCCGATGTTGCCGTGGCTGAGTACGATAATGCAACACTGTATTGTGTAGCTACCGGCAATCCCATGCCGTCTATAGTGTGGTCCCGTGACGGCAACAGAGAGGTCATTATCAAGAGCCCTAACAGCAGTGACATCGAGCGAGGTAAGATTTTAGTCGTCGCGTGGGTCCACCCTGTTTTAAAGGCCGTCTTTT
>NW_007514578.1:0-242 GCF_000475195.1 Diaphorina citri
GGCTACAAAATTTTTACGAGTGGAAGCCCTTCGCACTCAACCTTACTATGTATGTACGCCGAGCCTATTAAACAGGAAAAGGTTAGGAAGAAGAGGAAGTACCTACTTACATAATTTTTTGGGGGGTGGGGGTCAACAAACTTCTCAATACTGTCTCTGTACCAACTTATCAACACTACATAGCACATTGCTTTAATACTTTTAAGATACCTAAGGCTGAAAACGGGAGGAAACCAATAGAT
>NW_007514579.1:0-242 GCF_000475195.1 Diaphorina citri
AATTTCAAAACAATTCTATTGAATTGAAAGAATTTTCCCGGAATTGACCTCCAATCATTTTACAAATGTATAAAGTACTGAAGGACCAAATATAAGGGTAGGTATATTTCCAATGTCTTTTCCGGCCCGAAGGACCAAAATATGAAGGTACACCTATCTATTCCATTTTTGCCGGCTTAAAGGATCAAAATATCAAGGTATCTTTCCAATTTTTTTCCGGCCTGAAGGACGAAAATATGAAG
>NW_007514580.1:0-242 GCF_000475195.1 Diaphorina citri
ATCCGCCCCGGGCGGGAATCGAACCCGCGGCCTAGCGCTTACAAGGCAGACGCGCCACCAACCAAGCTAGCTAGGCTGGAAAACTTACTTAACTGTTAACTTTGTTCTCAAAATTTGAATTTCTTTTTCGCCTTCATCTTCTTTCTTTCTTTCTTTCTTTCTTTCTTTCTCCTTCTTCTCCTTTTGAACGTAATCCCTATTAACTTAAAATCGGATCACTCTAGGTATAACTGCTAAGGTCT
>NW_007514581.1:0-242 GCF_000475195.1 Diaphorina citri
TCTTTGACATTTGGGGTCCCAGAACTGAGCGGGACAGATTTTGTGATCTTTCTTCTTCTTTCCACATTGCTTCGTTTTTAGTCCGTCCTTCCTTTATTATTACAATAGTAATAAAAAAGGTATAAGGGACGAACTATTGTATTCGCTTCGGTGTCTGTCCGTCAGTCTGTCTGTCTGTCAGTCAGTCTGTCCCCATAGAAGGACTTATCCAAACCTGGTCGACCTATATATCAAATTAAAGG
>NW_007514582.1:0-242 GCF_000475195.1 Diaphorina citri
GGGACATTTTAGCGTCCCCAGAGGATTTCTCGGGACAGCGGGACCAGAGGCTCCAAAGCGGGACGTATGGTCAGCCTACGTATACTACAAGTTGCAGTCTAGATGTGAAATCCGCCTAATAGGGAGAAGTAAACGGGAAAGTAAGTTCCCTTCCGTGGTTGTTAAAAAGAAATTTCTACTCTTATGGTAGCATCCTTCCCGGCATGGACAAGTTGTACGCTGATGGCCGAGTTCACAATCTG
>NW_007514583.1:0-242 GCF_000475195.1 Diaphorina citri
TCTTCGCCAAAATCCTTTCCACTATAATCCATAGTGTGAACTCGGCTTAAAAACGGTATAAGTAACTTTTATACCTATGTAGGTACCTACGCATAAGGGTAGAATTGGCAACATAGCGAATATAGTGAACATTATTCAAAAGGAATCAAAAGGGGTGAAACGTTGAGAATTCATCCAATGTAAAATGATGAGATTGTAGCATTGTAGGTACCTACAACCTACCTATACACTATTTATGAAGG
>NW_007514584.1:0-242 GCF_000475195.1 Diaphorina citri
CATTTTATGACGAGAAGCTGTAGGTATTGCTTTGTTTTCTCAGAAAACTCGATTATATTCCTCAAATGAGGGAGAAAAAAAAACATTAATTGAATTCTCATTAAAGAATTAAAAGATTTTTGATAAAATATGCCCTTTTCCCCCACTCTTTCCTGATCCTAATTAGTAACTAGCGTAGGAACCAGATTCAATAATTATTAATGTAGGTATTTAATCAAAAGGTGAAATACCAAAGGCAATGT
>NW_007514585.1:0-242 GCF_000475195.1 Diaphorina citri
TACACAATAGAAAAAAAAACACGTTTCTGCCTCTCTGTCTGTATAGTGTGTATGACAAATCAGTGGCGAACATACAGTTGTCTTTTTGGTGTGAACCTTGCATTGTATGGAGAAAGGTAGATAAAAGTAAGTAGGTACCTACAACTTATGGGTAGATTAGAAGGGAAAACAATTGATGAAAACATCTGAATAAATAATATGTAGGTGCAAAGCTTTTTTCTTTCTCTAGAATTTTCCAGTCA
>NW_007514586.1:0-242 GCF_000475195.1 Diaphorina citri
CCTCATCGTAAGGCATATGATGACTGCTTCATAGGTCGATAGTCCATCACTTTGCTCAGGTCTATAGTATTTTCCTTTGCTTGGGTCCATATTATTTCATACTGAACAAGTCCATGTCAATTCACTTTGCGCTATAGATACATAGAGCATACTCATATGATTTATACTTTGCATTGGTCCATTGTATTTTACTTGAGATCTATGTAGTCTTACAAATTTGTATTTCGCTGGGTGGGTTAGTT
>NW_007514587.1:0-242 GCF_000475195.1 Diaphorina citri
TTATTATTATTATTATTACCTATTATTATTATTATTATTATTATTTATGTATGAAGAAAAACTTTATTGAAATAACATACAGAAGAAAATACCCATCACATCAACCTCAGTGGTGTAGTGGTTAACACGGTGGACTTCGGATGTGGAGGTTGGTGGTTCAATTTCAATTCAATTTCAATTTCAATTTTTGATAAACCTTTATTTTTATTGTTTATAATTTTTGTTTACAATACAATATAAGT
>NW_007514588.1:0-242 GCF_000475195.1 Diaphorina citri
AACAAACGAAGAATCTCGGCTATGCTAGAAAAGAATGTTCTGCCTCTACTGAAATATGTTGGTACATAGCTCATAGTTAAATGAACCGAGCACTGACTGCAGCAAATCATATTGCTAATGTACACAATCACATATCTTCATGTCTTCTCAAAAGGTTATTCAATAATGAATGAATGAAAACACTATCACATTTACTAGATCACATGGTATGATCTTTCATTGTGGAACTGTCAAAGAGCTAT
>NW_007514589.1:0-242 GCF_000475195.1 Diaphorina citri
TACCCGGGGATATGCTCCAAATTTTCGAAGTCTGGCCTACAGTAATGGAGAAAAATAAACCCTGAGGGCCACCCCCCCTGACCTCCCCTAAATATGTACCTGATGTATACCAAGATCAAGGGTGCTCAACTTTGTTGTTTCTTGGTAGGTATTTCTTGAACGTGCATTATTGTGTACTCAGTGAGTATTACTCACGGGAAAAGCCATTAGCTACATAACATAATCTCAACTGGAATTTACTC
>NW_007514590.1:0-242 GCF_000475195.1 Diaphorina citri
AGATACTCCTGTGTATTATGTACAGACATATTATCCTCTTCCTTCCTCCTTCCCTCATTGATCATCCTGATCTCTTCATCCTCTACATCATCACCATCCTCTGCACTCCCCCTCCCACTAGAACCTGACTGATCTGAACCTGATAACTCCGAGGTAGCCGCAGCAGAGTTAGAACCACTTGCATTATTCCTATAGGTAGGGATCTCATCATACTTGGGAGGACTTGCTACACCGACACTACT
>NW_007514591.1:0-242 GCF_000475195.1 Diaphorina citri
TTCTCCTCTGCCAATTTCATGAAATCTGACTTTATCAATAGTCCACATCTACATCATACTTAATGATGAAATTAGACCTTCAACCACTTTTGAACACATTATGCATAATATATGCATGCATTCTATCTACATATTTACATAATATGTGTTTGAGTTAATAAATTATGCAGTCATAGTTTCCGTTTTACGCGAATAAACTCAAAAGGGAACATATCAGGTATCTGTTGTCTTTTAGAGGATGA
>NW_007514592.1:0-242 GCF_000475195.1 Diaphorina citri
GGCTCCGCCACTGCTGGTTTTCAGGTGAGGTCACACTTTTCTAGGAGAAAAGTTCGTAAGGCCCTCCGAAGGAATGTCCACAATGACCCTGACGACGTACACTGCCTCGACAATATTGATTCACCTCTTCGGTCGACGGCGACGTTCGGTCGACGACTTCGATTATGTGTGGACTTTTCATTGTCTGTCTCGCTGGAGGTCATTAAACAGGGAGTATATCTACCAGCCTTGCTAAAGAAATA
>NW_007514593.1:0-242 GCF_000475195.1 Diaphorina citri
CTTGTTTAGACTGCGAGAGTAAAGGGACTTTTCAGTCCTATACTGGTAGAATAAACAAGATATCTTCAATTTTATTGTGTCCACTCAAATCCCCACTTTCTTGCTAAAACAACCTTCTCCTATTCCATTTCAGATAACCCAAGAGTGAGGAACAACGTTAAAAAGCTGGCCGAGAAAACAGACGCGTTAGTTCACAACGAATTGTCAACCATGTCCAACGTTGCGCAACAATCGCTGTCGTT
>NW_007514594.1:0-242 GCF_000475195.1 Diaphorina citri
CCTCTCATCCAAATTCCTTTCTCCATCCCTTTTTTTCTTCTTCTTCTTCTTCTTTCTCCTTCTCCTCCCACACACTCCTCTCTCTCTCTTTCTTCTCTCTCTTGCATTTTATTCTCTCCATCTCCTCCTCCTCCTTTATAGTCTTCTCTTCTATGACCTCCTCTTTCTTATTCTATTTTCCTCCTCCTCCTTCTTCTGCTCCTTCAAAATTCTCACTTTTCTATTCCTTCTCTCTCCCTCTT
>NW_007514595.1:0-242 GCF_000475195.1 Diaphorina citri
TAGAGGGTTTATGATGGATTTTCCAGTACGTTTGAATGATAGAGAATACTGTAGACGTCAACTATGCCATCTGGAAATTATTTAGTCAGTTCTCATTTTTGCTCTCCTGGAAAGTGATTTTTCTGATGTCTTCATTATTGTGTTGAGGTACTTAATTCATACTAATTAGTCCGTCCTCCCTTTACTATTACAATAGTAATAAAAAGGTATAAGGGACGGACTATTGTATTCGCCTCGGTGTC
>NW_007514596.1:0-242 GCF_000475195.1 Diaphorina citri
ATTGTACAATACTTGGTCCTTCAGGCCAGATTGTACAATACTTGGTCCTTCAGGCCAGATTGTACAATACTTGGTCCTGCAGGCCAGATTGTACAATACTTGGTCCTGCAGGTCAGATTGTACAATACTTGGTCCTTCAGGCCGGATTGTACAATACTTGGTCTTTCAGGCCAGATTGTACAATACTTGGTCCTTCAGGCCAGATTGTACAATACTTGGTCCTTCAGGCCAGATTGTACAAT
>NW_007514597.1:0-242 GCF_000475195.1 Diaphorina citri
TAAAAGATGTGCTCGAACGATTTGACAGTTATTGTATTTGAAAGGTACCCAGTTGAGTAAATATTCAGCTTAAGCTAGAACATTCTCATTCATAATCATAAACAGTCTCTAAAGTGTGAACTTTACTGTACTCTGTTTGAACCACTGTCACCTTAAGAGATCGTCCCTTCTCCCGTGCGTGGTCTACCACGGAGTTCCTGTCGGAGTTGAGGACTATTGTACCCCAAAGGGCACAGTTCAAA
>NW_007514598.1:0-242 GCF_000475195.1 Diaphorina citri
TGTGGCACATTGTGAGATATGGAAGAGTTACAGCTTCAAAGTTTTACAGTGTTGCTCACTGTAAAACAGAAGATGGCAGACTGTTGGATTCCATGTTGGGGGAAAAAGTTAAAAGCACTACAGCTATGGTCATCAGGGGCTCTCAACTGGAAGATGAGGTGTTTAAGCTTGTTAAAAACAAGCTTCCAGACATGAGAAAGTGTGGGGTGTTCTTAAATAAAGAATATCCCTTCTTTGCTGCA
>NW_007514599.1:0-242 GCF_000475195.1 Diaphorina citri
TCTAGTCAAATCTAGCTAGAAATCAGCTAGATACCTAGAGTAGGTACCGACAGTCGAGAGAGCCATTACGTAATCAGACTATCAGAGTGGTACCTAGCTACCTACTCACTCACGTGTCTTGTGAGACGCGGGAACTAATCTGCTGAGCGCCTGAAAATTGTTTGGATATGCAATGTGCTAACATGGAGAAAAGAAAGGTAACTCTTGAAATGCTTTTTGATGAGTTGGGAAGTATGAGAGCT
>NW_007514600.1:0-242 GCF_000475195.1 Diaphorina citri
AACTTGGGAATGTCAGCAAACCCTTAAACAACTGGCACAAAACAACAAGGTCTTCCTTGGTTGGGTGCCGGGACATAAAGGCATTGCTGGCAACGAGCAAGCCGATTACCTGGCAAGAATGGGCTCCTCAAGACCACTCATAGGGTCAGAACCAGTGATAGGATTGAGCAACTCTGAAACAAGGACCTTCATCAAGAGCTGGGCCCAAAAGGCACACCAAGATAGATGGGACAAAGTCTCAG
>NW_007514601.1:0-242 GCF_000475195.1 Diaphorina citri
CAAATAAATTGGCATACACCTGAAAAGGCAAACATTGAAAATGAGTCAAACAATGAAAACAAAAGTTCTAAATTAGGTAAATTACATCTTTTTAAGACTTTTGAGAAGAACTCTTCAATTTTTTTTATTTCCCTGGTTGATTCTTCTGACTATGGTCTTAGTGTTACATACCATGTATTTAATTTTCTACCCTCTATTGCAGTGGATATAGATCTAAATTTGGTGGTTCAAGTCAAGTCGAG
>NW_007514602.1:0-242 GCF_000475195.1 Diaphorina citri
CACCATCGCCATTCCTTACCTGTCTGGTAGCGACCATAATGTGGAGGACCCCTACCTAACCTAACCTAGCCTAACCTAACCTAACCTCTCTCTGTTCACAGGCCCTAGCTACCTCCGCTAAGAACATGCTGTTGTTCTCTTATGGTACAACGCTGGGTTTTCCTACCATCGCCATTCCTTACCTGTCTGGTAGCGACCATAATGTGGAGGACCCCTACCTAACCCTAACCTAACCTAACCTA
>NW_007514603.1:0-242 GCF_000475195.1 Diaphorina citri
TAGGGTCTTTCATACCATAGGTTGTGAGTTTTATATCAGAAAGCAAGCGAACGTGCTTTTTCAGCTCTTCTGTTAAAAGCTCGTTCGGAACATGGGGGGCGACATTTTGAAGGTAGAGGGAGAGACCAGGATCAACCAACTTGCGAATAGGTAGTCGGTGTTCGTCAATCAGGACAGCATCATTTTCCGCAATAAGTGTATCGAGAGTAGATTGAGAACAAAGGTGCATAACAATTTTATTT
>NW_007514604.1:0-242 GCF_000475195.1 Diaphorina citri
CGGGCGGATAATAAACAGATAAGGTTCGTTCTCGGAACGACTGGCTTTCTTCTATCCTGTCTTCCATCTCTCTTCAATTTCGGGATGATCAGACCTCCGTTGCAGACCTGTAAGTCCCTCTATCAAACCTCTACAACAAGATTACAACTACAAGAAGAAAGATTAAAAAAATCTGGTGTGAAC
The DNA here is from genome assembly GCF_000475195.1 of Diaphorina citri. Classification (NCBI taxonomy): domain Eukaryota; kingdom Metazoa; phylum Arthropoda; class Insecta; order Hemiptera; family Psyllidae; genus Diaphorina; species Diaphorina citri. The sequence goes on from NW_007514604.1 coordinate 184, forward strand.
ATCACACGACTTTTCTTATCCTATTGAATGATGCTTATTTGAGTGTTCTTTTACCCTAA
>NW_007514605.1:0-242 GCF_000475195.1 Diaphorina citri
AGGAGAGGGAGGAGAGACAGGACAGAGGGGAAGAGGGGAGGAAAGAGGGGAGGAGAGAGGAATGAGAGAAGGGAGAGAGAGAGAGTTTAGAAATGAGAGAAGAGAACGAAATAGGAAAGAGGAGAGGAAAGAAGAAACCGAGGAACTAATGGAGAGATAGAGGAAATAGAGGAGATAAGAGAAAAGAGAGAGAGAGAGAGAGAGAGAGAGAGAGAGAGAGAGAGAGAGAGAGAGAGAGAGAG
>NW_007514606.1:0-242 GCF_000475195.1 Diaphorina citri
CTAGGTACTGAAATTCATAAAGGTGTGCCCACACAAAGTCGACCGGCCGTCGATCGACGATCGATTCACATCAATCGACATCCGTCGACTATTCTAGTACCTATTGTACGTAGATTTATAATGCAAATCCAGTTCCTTGTTGATTTCGTTCAGATCAATCTACAATTAATTTGGTAATTAATTTGGCACCAATCACCGGAAATTTGCAATTTCAAGTGGTTTTCACCATCCAATCCCATCCC
>NW_007514607.1:0-242 GCF_000475195.1 Diaphorina citri
ACACGGGTTTGGCTCTAAAAACGTTCAGAGGTACCTTCACTCAGACCGCCTGACAGACCGTGGTCTGAGAGCTTTTGCCTAACTCCATACACAAAAAGCCCACTATGAGGCTTAGGTGTAGGGGCAAACAGTCCCAAAAAGATGGTCTATAAGCTTCAGACTGCGGTCTCTCAGACCGTCTGACACTGACAGACCTATATAGGTCCGAGTTGTCAGCTCCCATGGCGTAGTGGTCACTGTGC
>NW_007514608.1:0-242 GCF_000475195.1 Diaphorina citri
AAGGAGAAGGAGAAGGAGAAGGAGAAGGAGAAGGAGAAGGAGAAGGAGAAGGAGAAGGAGAAGGAGAAGGAGGAGGAGGAGAAGGAGGAGGAGAAGGAGAAGGAGGAGGAGAAAGAGAAAAGAGAGAGGGCAAAGAAGAATGGAAAAAAAAGAGAAGGAGAATGAGGAAAAGAAAAATACGAGAAAGAAGCAGGAAAAAGAAGGAAGAAGAGGAGGGAGGGTGGGAGAGAGAGAGAGAGAGA
>NW_007514609.1:0-242 GCF_000475195.1 Diaphorina citri
TGCCTTGTTACAAGGTTGATGTTGAGGATGGTATGGTGTATGTAAGCATCCAGCAGAGAGATCTCATGTACAGCTCAAGATACAGTAGATTGATAATCCCTACACCAAGTTACAAGACAGATGAAACCTTCGTTGTGATTGGTGGAGGACCTGCAGCCGCAATATGTTTAGAATATCTGAGACGCTTTGGTTTTACAGGAAGGTTGCTCGCTTTCATGAAAGACGCTGAGTTGCCCTATGAT
>NW_007514610.1:0-242 GCF_000475195.1 Diaphorina citri
ACTATGATAGGGAAGGGAAGACGAGTCACCTTCTGCATCAGTGGAAGATTGTTCACTACCAGTGACGCTTCCACTAGGAAGACTAGTGGGCATGGTCTGATACAGCTTGTCCCCTTCTTGTTTAGGCCGCTCAACCTGAACACAGAGGGGAAAATTTAATTTTTTTTATTTATTTTATTTATTTAATATACCTTATTTATACTGTCGGCTAAGACTAAAAAGTCCCATTATGCCAACAGTTT
>NW_007514611.1:0-242 GCF_000475195.1 Diaphorina citri
ATAGGAACCAGATCTATCTCAGCATTCTCAGCACAGATACGGGAAGCATTTTCCTTACGCCTGAACTAACACTTTCATTAATGTTTTTCTCATCTTCAATCCTTGGTTCATATTGGAATCACCCTGTATAGACTTAGCACTTCTTGTTCATGATCACTTTCTACCTAGTTGTTTGATGTGTAGAGTTTGGTTCAATTATTCTGTGTGATGTTTGTGTATTGTATGTGAGGATGAAAGGTTTT
>NW_007514612.1:0-242 GCF_000475195.1 Diaphorina citri
CTTCTCGTTCGGAAAAAAATCGTGTCGTGCGTAATGGTAACATTGTCATTTAAATTACATTGCTTACAGGGATATTTTTTGTCGTTCGGAAAAAAAAATCGTGTCGTGCGTAGTGGGAACGCTCTCATTTAAATATTACATTGACTACAAGGACATTTTGTGTCGTTCGGAAAAAAATCGTGTCGTGCGTAGTAGGAACACTCTCATTTTAATCACACTGCCTACAGGACATTCGGAAAAAA
>NW_007514613.1:0-242 GCF_000475195.1 Diaphorina citri
TCATCCCTAAATGGAATTAGGCTAAAAAGAACAGAATAGTAAAAAAAAGCCTTCGTGGACTTCGGATCTGGAAGTTGGAAGCATTCAAGCTAAATAAAATTGAAATTTCTTTTCAATAAAGTTAATCAAATACTTAAAGGATGGATTATGTAAGGTGTTACCTAGGGCCTTGTTGAAGGGGAATGTATCATTGAGTAGCATAAGAAGTGCCTGGGCTTCATAACATACTACTCTATGGCCAG
>NW_007514614.1:0-242 GCF_000475195.1 Diaphorina citri
AGATTCACTTCCAGCCCGGGGCAAACAGCCAAAATGGATGAAGTTCGTTCTCGGAACGGCTGGCTTTCTCCTATCCCGTCCTCCTTATCGCTTCGTTTTTGAAACAATGTGACCTCAGTTACTACAATGCCCTCTATTAAACCTCGCTTTAAGCGCTATTTTTCCTTATTCCGTTTTTGATTTCAGATTCGCCTTCGAATCCCTCAACAATGAAGAGGACGATGATAGTGAAACGAGTGACA
>NW_007514615.1:0-242 GCF_000475195.1 Diaphorina citri
TTACATGATTTTTTATTGTTTTGAGAGCAAATGTATATGAATTTAGTTTTTTGACGGTAAGTTCTATGTGTTTTTTAAAATTTAGTTTCTCGTCTATGTATAATCCTAGAAATTTGGAATCTTCCTGCTGGCTCAACTCAATCTGTCCTCTTTGTATATTGATGTTTTTTATTATTCTTTTATTTGATGGATTGAAGTTTATTATTGTTGTTTTATCAATATTTTCCAATAGATTATTACTT
>NW_007514616.1:0-242 GCF_000475195.1 Diaphorina citri
TGGGATAAAAAGGGATGAGAGGGAGGGGGAGGAAAATGAAGAAAAGAAAAGAGAGAGGGAGAGAAAGAAAAGGGACAGAAAGGGAAAAAGAGAGAACCATAGAGAGAAGAGAGAGAGAGAAGGAAGAGAAGGTGTAAAATTTGAAAGAAAAATGGGAAGAGAGAAACTGAAATCATGGGAAGTAAAAAAAGGGACAATTTCGTTCTCCTTTTTCCCTATAGCCAGGGAAAAACGGTGAGAGG
>NW_007514617.1:0-242 GCF_000475195.1 Diaphorina citri
TTCTTGCCTAAATTTTTGGGGGGGCTTGATTTTGAAGGTACACCTTCAAAATTTTGATTTAGCTTTATGTAAAAAAAAGTTTCGTGTCGCATATCCTTGTCACATTTGACAGCTACATACCAAATTTCAAGTCTCTAGCTCTTACCGCTCTCGAGATATTTTGTTTACAGACAGAAACACACACGGACCAATGGCTGAAACTTTGGATTTAGGCTCTAGGGACCTCAAAACGTGTTTTGGCA
>NW_007514618.1:0-242 GCF_000475195.1 Diaphorina citri
CTTACAATGTTGTACACACGATGGGTCTTTTGCACTACATTTATCTGAACTAAACCTTACATAATGTGGCTTTGACTTGATAGTCCCAACTCCCAATACTTAACCCACGATTTGGAACCCCAATTACTCAGAGTATGATCAATACTCACCACACGAGAATTTACCACTGACCTCTTTTGGGCTTCCTGTGACTATATCTATGATAAAGCAGATTTGGGCTACCACCGACGAGAATCTATCTA
>NW_007514619.1:0-242 GCF_000475195.1 Diaphorina citri
GGACCTGTATGTAAAATATCGTTCAGAGACTTGCCTGAGGTTGTTGCACAACTAGCGTCAAATACAGGACGAAGTTTGAAGGAAGCGCGATCCTGTTTGACAACACAATGCTGTGGAATATAATACCCCTCCTGAGAATCATCATCTTCAATCAGAGTCATGTAACCCTTATCCAGAAACTCTTGCATAACGTCAGTGTACTGAGCATGCAAGTCCTGATCTGATTTCAATAACTTCTTCTC
>NW_007514620.1:0-242 GCF_000475195.1 Diaphorina citri
TCTTGTGTCATTAAAGTCCTGAGGAACGGTTCCTGATGCTTATCAAGTTTCGTCTGAAGGTATGTTAGATAGAGACTGTGAACTTTATGGTACAATAACTGAAGAGAAGGCTATTTCCTACATAATATATGAAGTCTGACGACTATTAGAGCATACTTCAGAATTAGATTTCTCATTGGATTCAGTCAGTCAATGAAAGACAGCCACAAGAATTCAGAGTTAGAACGTTGGACTTGAAATCC
>NW_007514621.1:0-242 GCF_000475195.1 Diaphorina citri
TATGGCCTACGCCATGGTGTCTGGTTAATATCAAGAAGCTACGTACCATAATGTTTGCGTTATATGACTATAATCACTATTAGGACTATTCTTTATATTCTCTCTGTGTACTTTTATCCTCATTATGCAAATTACTTGGCACAGGAACGTTCAAGTTGGGTGGCAGAGCTCGTTTAGAAGAACCCTTCCACAATGAGTGAAGAAGGAGAAGGAGAAAGAAGAAGAAGAAGAAAAAGAAGAAG
>NW_007514622.1:0-242 GCF_000475195.1 Diaphorina citri
AAGCGTATTCATCCGCGCGAGATGTTGTTATTCAAAGATACGTAAATATTTTTATTCCTTGAGAAAAATTGCTAGTAGTAAAATGTAGGTATGTAGGTACTTGGATTTTTATTCCTTTCTTTATTGTTGTATGTTTATGTTTTTTGTCCCTAATTTTGATTTTGATTTGTATTGTTTTCTTTATCCACCATGACTACTGTTTTAAAGAGAAATTATACTAGAAGTAGGAATGAGTTGGGTGG
>NW_007514623.1:0-242 GCF_000475195.1 Diaphorina citri
CCTGTGTTAAGCTACGCCGAGCAAGGCCAATAAATGGATGGGTGACTTGAACATTATATTGGGAATAAAGGGAGAACGCGCTCTAGTCTCGACTTTAAATCATTACATGAAAGTAAAATCAAAAATCAAATCTATAATAATAATAATAAACTGAATATTAAACAAATTAGGTAGGTACATAATATGTATTAGGTACTGATTTTCTCTAATCACGATCGAATAAACTACGGGCTAAAAAATTC
>NW_007514624.1:0-242 GCF_000475195.1 Diaphorina citri
TTATCTTGCCCAATCTTTGACAGATTGATTGTAAACAAATCAAAATTAGTCATCATGGAGTCTAAAACTGTTCAACAATGCGTTAGCATAATAAAATTGACATATTATCACTTTTGCGCGAGCATTTTCCTATTCGTAATCCTGTCATTTTCCGTTTTTCTGATGAGAAATGGCCTCCATGATCATGTAATTTTACCCCCCTAGACTATTTTTTGTGAGGGCATCTAAAGTCACAGGTTTAC
>NW_007514625.1:0-242 GCF_000475195.1 Diaphorina citri
CATCCCCATCTGTTACTGGTAGGCCCAGGTGTTCAGCCACTTCAATTGGTTTCAGCCACATATCTATTGGTGTCATTTACTAACCCACCCACTTTTCCCACCCCCACCTGTCTCCTGGTTTGAAGAGGATTTGCCAATCTATTTCGTGTATCGTGTTTTATTATTGAGTGGAAGCCTGCCTCGGTGGCGTAGTGGTCAAGACGCTCGCCTGGTAATCAGGAGGGCGTGGGTTCGATCCCAGC
>NW_007514626.1:0-242 GCF_000475195.1 Diaphorina citri
ATTATCTCATTCAGACAGATAATAGGTACCTACCTATACCTATCTAATCAAAATTGAAAATACTTAAAGATTATCCTTGAAAACTGAACAAGATAATATTGAAGCTTTAAGCTCCAATGGGGGTAATGTCAGTAAACTAAAGGAAAAATCGTCGATTTAAAACTAGAAATTTACTTCGTTTGTTCAACTAACCACCCTGAGGGCAAAGGGGAGGGGGGAAGAGAGAGAAAGAAGTCACACGA
>NW_007514627.1:0-242 GCF_000475195.1 Diaphorina citri
ATGTTCGCGGATTTGGCAATTATGTTCGCGGATTCGCGTCCCGAATCGACATTTTGGATATTTGGCAAGCCTATCTAAGCAGAAACTTTAGCTGGAAACCTCTATTGCCAGTCCCTTGTGTTCCTGGTTATCCCGGTTTGACTGTATTATTATTATTATTATTTTTTTTTTTACGCGTCCTACGCGCTACGAAATAGGAAGTTGGAGAGGTTGGTTGGAAGAGCAGAAGTTACGCAAGTTTC
>NW_007514628.1:0-242 GCF_000475195.1 Diaphorina citri
CTATTATTGGTGAGAGCTTACGTACTGATTCTGAACAAGGCTTGTTATTTTTGAGAGCTGTGAAGTCATTTTCGAAATGAACATGTTGTGAGATTTCCACACATTTCTCTCTAGCCTTTCTCAGTTCAGTGATTGAGTGACATGAGTAAATCCTATCTGTGACCTTTTTCCTTGTGTTGTCAATGAATCGATAAATCCATGCGACAACTCTTTCAAGTTTCAATAATGAAGAATATTTTTCA
>NW_007514629.1:0-242 GCF_000475195.1 Diaphorina citri
GGACAGACTGCTTCACCCACGGTCAGTTGTATGTCTTGCTCAGTCGAGTGAGGTCACCTCAAGACATCGTTGTTCTTGCGCCTGAGAACAGAGTTCACGCAGGAGTGGCCTACGTAAAAAACATTGTATACAACGAACTACTCCTGTAGTATGTATATTGTGTTGGTACGTAGGTACCCATCACCCGATTATGACTTCATTCTCCCGATTATGACTTACTTTCCTCGATTATGACATAGGCA
>NW_007514630.1:0-242 GCF_000475195.1 Diaphorina citri
CTGCTTATTGTGTTGATTAAATTTTTGTAGAGTTCCTTTGTGCCTATAAATTTTCTGCCTTTCCTACCCTGAATAAAACATGAAATCTAATAAAGAACCAGGAAAAGAGACGAAATAGAGATCGAGTGTATGAAAGAGTGAGAGAAAAACGGAAAGAGAGAAAAGGGATGGGAAAAACGGAGAGAGGGAAAATAAAGTCTCATTATAAGAGAATTTCATTCAGAACAAACATTGTTCAATTA
>NW_007514631.1:0-242 GCF_000475195.1 Diaphorina citri
CAAAAATTATCCACAAAAAATAATTTTCCCGCTATCAGGAACTAAGAAAACGGTTCTTTCTTTGTTATTTTCGAAAATGATAGACGAAAATTTACTAAATTATAAACAAAAATAAGAAAAAAATACTAAAAAGAAGAAAATTTTACTGGAAATACTGAAAAAACAACGGGAAAAACCGATCAATGCCCCCTGCTTTTACGCTCGGCATTTTTTTGTGTGACGAACAACGATTTTTTTCGTCT
>NW_007514632.1:0-242 GCF_000475195.1 Diaphorina citri
TTGCATTCTTCAATGACCTCACTCCAGAAAAATCGAACTCAATCATACACGAGCAACTAGCTACTGGACACTACTCCATCGCATTTTTAATCGTGCCGAAGAATTTTTTCTAATTAATGATGGAGAAATAAAAATGAATGAAATGAAAAATAATGAGCAGGGCTAATCCAGAACTCGTAAATCCTGAGCAACCATTGTACACGCCATAGACATAAAACATCACAATAATGTATGAGATAAAG
>NW_007514633.1:0-242 GCF_000475195.1 Diaphorina citri
ATCAGGGACAGTACTTGAACTTTTTTGTAGGATTTTTTCTTCTTTGTAGAATGCTTTTCCCCCAGATTTCTTCGAGGGTGTCTTATAGTAGGTGTAGATTTGATTTTTTGTTTGTCGTTTTGTGTGTTTGTTTGTAGATATACATTTTGAGCACTTATTGTCTGTGCACCCTGATTACGATATTTTGTGTGTCTGTATAGCTCTAACTGCTCTAGAAAGAAAATTTATGTTAATTTTAACAA
>NW_007514634.1:0-242 GCF_000475195.1 Diaphorina citri
TCCTGGGAACGATTGATATGTATGCAGAATATTGCAGAGTTGTCGTGAAGACACATTGACAAAATGGCAACAGTGCTTCAATGAATAGGACAGAACGAGATGTTACGCAAGACATAATGGCATTACCAACATTAGCATAATGACGATGAGGCCCTATTAGCAATCTTCTTCAAGGCAACCAAGCATGAGTCCTATGCATGTCATCCCTTTGATTCCAATATGTCTAGGACGCGAGGACCTAT
>NW_007514635.1:0-242 GCF_000475195.1 Diaphorina citri
AACATCTATTGAATATGCAGAAGCTATATTGAATATGATGGAAACCTGATTGAAAATAAAAAGTAAAAATATTCAAGGCGAAAAGCTTAAATTTTGAGAACTTTTCAAAAGCACACGTTTCCCATCGCAAAGTTAAGTAGCGTGTTAACATTTTTTTAAAGCTGTTTTTGTGTAAATTGAGTTATAAGTCAAGTTTTTATTGTATGCTCGTGAGGTTTTTATAGGATACTATCAAAAAAACC
>NW_007514636.1:0-242 GCF_000475195.1 Diaphorina citri
TTTTAAAAAAGACTTAGATCTAGGTCTATCAGTCGGTCTGAGTATGAGTGGCTGGCATTAGAGCAGCCCTAACCACTTGGAGATTTGGCTCTAAATCTTTCCTCTAATAACAGCCCTGACTTCTGTAAACGATACACGTAACAATAAGGACATTCCGCAGATTGTTCACCAGGTAAGGTATCAAGTTATCAACTACAAATCATCAAAGTAACGCTGAAATATCAGTAGAGAAATGGCCAGGA
>NW_007514637.1:0-242 GCF_000475195.1 Diaphorina citri
AAGTTTTTTTCCCCCAGCCATGTTTTATGGCCCAAATCATTTTACTATTATTATTTTTTTTCCACCGTCTTGGAAATAAAGGCTATATTTTCGCGTTTTACGCGCTCACAAATGAAACCTTCTGTTTTATTTTGTTGTACATTCCACTTTCTTCTCTATCTACTGTAGTACGAGTAGTTACACGAGTTATGGTCGGGGCCATAATCCCATCTTGAGATATTTTCCTTCTTAGTCCTGTCTTT
>NW_007514638.1:0-242 GCF_000475195.1 Diaphorina citri
ATGACAATGTCACACAAGTAAAATGTTAATAACGGATATGTACTGGTATTTAGGTACCTATATGATACAATGCTCTCAAGTAAGTAGGTACCTAGATCTTGAAAGTACCTAACATGTCTTCAGTTAGGTATAGGTACAACTTTGTACCTTTAACTTCCCAGGAATCCCAGGGAGACAGACAGCACGGAGGAAATATGAGTCCTTTTGGGTCAGAAAATGTATATGTAGTTGTAGATAAACGA
>NW_007514639.1:0-242 GCF_000475195.1 Diaphorina citri
ATAATTATGGAGAGTAGTGATCTTCCCGAAAAATATTCCCTATGAAATAGGTATCTCAATTCCCCCAGGAAACACACGAGTTGAGCACAGTGAGCGTGGTGTGTACGTGGATGGGTGACTATCTGGGCACGCCCTGCGCCATTTGCTGGCTACTTCGGCACTCAGACTTGCAAGGTAAAATCCTAGGGGAAAAAAAGGCTATATTTTATGATAGTAGATACCTATCTATTGTAAGTACCTAA
>NW_007514640.1:0-242 GCF_000475195.1 Diaphorina citri
ACAAAAACTAATGTAATAATTATGTACCTACCTACACATCGATACCTATACTCAGATATCTGTAGGCAAACAGATTGACATAATCAGGTAGACATAACTAGCTCTTATTTGCTATAGGTATGGAAATTTTGGGAAAATGACAGCTTGTATGAGAAGTACCCTTAGCCATTAGGTAGGTATAAGTAGGAAAGTAGGAACTTTTATTACAGCAGTAGATAGGTACTAGATACCATTTTCATTAG
>NW_007514641.1:0-242 GCF_000475195.1 Diaphorina citri
GTGCCGGGAGGCGCGCGAACGTTAAAAGATTCTACTTGCTGCTGTTCAATATGTAGGTATTACCTATGCGTATTTGCGTATTGTACCTTTATCACATCCCTAGTCTCCAGCTTACTTACGAGTATATGTATAATTATATCACTTTCCTAAGGCTCTAAAGTCTGGACAGTGTGGAACAGAGAGAATAGAGCTTTTTGCTCTAGATTCGTAGTAGCGTAACCCATCCTTTAGGGCTGTTTGCC
>NW_007514642.1:0-242 GCF_000475195.1 Diaphorina citri
AATACTCCTGGACTGACTCTGAGTCACTCTGAACCCGGGATATGAACTTATGTTGCTCCACGTAGATATTTTTCTGTCCATCCAACAAGTTTTTCAATATAGAAGACAATTCTTCGTAACTTTTGTCCTTCGGGTCAGATGGCAGAATTGTGGCACAGAGGTCCTTATGAACCCTAGGGTCCAAACTATTCAATAGTACCAGGGCCTTGTTGTGCTCATCAGAACATGATATCAAATCCAGA
>NW_007514643.1:0-242 GCF_000475195.1 Diaphorina citri
AAAACGAGGCAACATAAAATATGGTAATGCAAAATGGTGAATTTTAATAACATTTTGTTGCTAAAAAAGAGCTTTTATGTATGTGACGGCCTCCGTTTCGAAAATAAAAGGAAAAAAGTTCAGCTTCAAACCCACCTAAAAGGTAAATGCAAAGTTCAGTAGGCTTTTAGCAAATTTATTTTGAGTGTGTAGGTGTAACCCAATTTGATAATTTAACTGATGATGGTTATGATGGTTATAGC
>NW_007514644.1:0-242 GCF_000475195.1 Diaphorina citri
TTCTTTTGTTGATAGATAGATTATAGAATTTGTTTGAATATTGTTTTTGAGTACCTATTTTAATAAGTACCTACTTGGGTACTTTTAACTTCTGGTGTGTATATAACTATTGTCATATCTATACTGATCTTTATTGTGTTAATAAGGGCCGTAAGCCGTTAGGCCTGTAATCTTGTAGTAAGCAAGAGATTTTTACTTTCTATTACTACAGTATAGCGGAGCTATACACTTACAAGCTTTTG
>NW_007514645.1:0-242 GCF_000475195.1 Diaphorina citri
GTTAGTCGCAGACTAGATAACATAACCCCTGACAATAAATAAACCAAATTGTCGTCACTGTGAACCCGACAATCCGGGTTTTCACCCAAGTGGAACCGGTACTGTCGTCAGCAGACCTCATGTTATCATTTGCTGAATTAATATTGTTAACCTAATGTTGTTTCTTGAAGTAATTTTATTGTAAATATTAATTTATTCCTAGGTACTTTATTAATAATGCCAATTACTACTGGAGCTCAAAT
>NW_007514646.1:0-242 GCF_000475195.1 Diaphorina citri
TCAACAACTTTCTTTTCCAATACTCTTATACTTCAATTAAACTAGGGTTCTTGTAAAGTGCATCTGTTATTTTTTCCAATAAATAAATACCTACATAGATGGTTGTTCATAAATAAATAAATAGGTAAATAAATATGTAAATGGTAAAATAAAATGGAATAAAATTAACCTAGTTCTTTCTCGCGAACTCCTTGAATAAATAAATAATATTGATAAGAGATCAAGCTGGTATCCCTTGCCAT
>NW_007514647.1:0-242 GCF_000475195.1 Diaphorina citri
AAGTGCTGTGTGGATTGGAACATTTACACTATATTGGTAAGTTAGAGCAGAAATACCTGCAAAATATTAGAGTGAAACTATGGAGGTATGCAGTAAATACCAGAGTTCAGCTACTCGATTAAAGTAGCTCCTTTTGCAATATTTTTTTTTTACACTGGTAATGCCGCCACTAGTCGCTACTCGATTAAAGTAGCTATTCAATTATCCTCACGAGGCTGAGTGCACTCCGAACTCCAAGGACA
>NW_007514648.1:0-242 GCF_000475195.1 Diaphorina citri
TTTTACAACCCATTCAGCACATTGCTGGTGTCGGGTTGTAATTTTCAAGGGGAAATGTTTAAAAGCTGTTTCCTGCAAATACATACAAAGTCAGCATTAAACAGTAAATAGGACTCTAAATGCGCCTATTATTTGTATTTTCCAAACATCTCTTTGTCCAGGTGTGTCTGGAGAAGGTCATCATCACCCAGTACTACGACGGTCACCCCATCGTCTCCGGCACTGTACGGGTCCGCAACGAA
>NW_007514649.1:0-242 GCF_000475195.1 Diaphorina citri
CAAAACTGTATTTTTTTTTATTTATTTTATATATTTTTTTTTTTTACAAATGATCAAGTTTAATATTTGAACAATAAAATATTGAATCTTGATGACGCTTTACTTCCTCCAAGTTTTTTGAACTGACAAAATACCCTATGGCTGAACGCTTACAGATGTGCTGAAAATGATCACAATTCTTGCGCTTTTTTTTATCATAAAATCCGAAACTAACTATACATCTAAAACTAATGGGTATCATG
>NW_007514650.1:0-242 GCF_000475195.1 Diaphorina citri
GCAAGGACACTTTGTTATTGTTTCTTTGTCCTGTGTTCTTTGTATGGCCTTTGAAAAAATAACACGTCCATGGGGTCCGCTGGATTGAAGCGATTGCTAGTCTTCTGACTAAATCTATTAGGGTACCCGATACCAACTCTTCCCTTGTCCATTTCTTGCCCTTCTCTTCTATGTATAATCATGCGGTAAATATTATTCTATTCAATTCCGACTATTTTCCAGACCTCGCTAACACTGAGATG
>NW_007514651.1:0-242 GCF_000475195.1 Diaphorina citri
TTTATTGGTCTTTAAATTCCTTTTGCTATGTCCATTTGCTCTTTTTTCAACTTTAGCTGGTTATTTCTCTCATTGAGAGGGCAGAAGGAAGTTTTAAGAGCGGTATCGGTAGTTCAAAGATATGGAAAATCAAAATCTGTTCTCTGATTGGTAAAAAAAGCATAACGAGAATCGTAGAATCTTTCAATTAGAAATTTGGTTGTTTGGTAATGTTCTATCAAATCTATTCACTCATCTCTTTA
>NW_007514652.1:0-242 GCF_000475195.1 Diaphorina citri
AATAACACTGGTCACTGCTTGTTTGTGCCAGTTCCTTTGGTAGCAATATTCCACGGATGTGACTTCTGCACAAGTACCTAACCACCTCCTAATGTTGCTTGAATTCACAGTCTGGTCTTTAGGATGAGATGTTTTGTTGGTTTAGTCTGAGATGCAGATGTGTGTAGTAAGAATCAGGGGTGAACAGATGTATAATTTGTATCAAGCATGTCAGAAGGCACACAATTGTCGAGAGTTCAAAG
>NW_007514653.1:0-242 GCF_000475195.1 Diaphorina citri
TAGTTTTCCCTTTTGTAAATCTCGTGACTCTCCACTGACTTTTACAGACACACTTTGGTTTTACTCGTAAAATCTGATGATTGTATCTCAATGTTAACTTTAAGCTGGCAACCTGGTATAGTGTATTCAATATTGCACTTGTTTTTCTTATGTACAGGGTGTTCATTTTGAATCGGGATGGAATATGACAAATTTAAATAGCCTATATCACCCTCAGTACTCTTCTCAACAACCACAAAAAA
>NW_007514654.1:0-242 GCF_000475195.1 Diaphorina citri
ATGAGCCCCGTGGTCAGGTAAGAACTACGGCACTGGGTATGTTACGACACAGACCACACGAGTCTAATGTAGCAATTGTTTCGTGACTACGAAACTTTTTTGTTGCTTTTTAGCCCGTCCTTCCTTTATTATTACGATAGTAATAAAAAAAGGTATCGTGGACGGGCTATTGTATTCGCTTCGGTGTCTGTCTGTCAATCTGTCTGTTTGTCTGTCTGTCCCCATAGAAGGACTTATCCAAT
>NW_007514655.1:0-242 GCF_000475195.1 Diaphorina citri
AAATCCCAGACACAATTATTATTATTATTATTTTTAACTAAAAAACCTGTTTACATGGGAAATTCGAGCCTCTAAAGTGGGAATGGCTTTTTACTGGCGACTTTGTTCAGAGCCTCTGTAAGTGGAAATTTTGCCTCTGAGTGTGGCAAGCTGTTTCTGCGGACCTCTGTAACTGGGAATTTTTTGGAAATCTGTCGAGCACGATATGGTTTTTCGAAAGAAGAAATTAAAAAATTATAAAT
>NW_007514656.1:0-242 GCF_000475195.1 Diaphorina citri
ATTCTCATTTCAGTATTCACATGTGTTGGCGTATCCTGAACTATTTAGTTCGCAATGTTGATGCTGATGACAAGTCTCACTCATATAACCTGACTGATACTACTATAGAATACCTAGCTAAGCTGGATGATGAGTTGTCTATCTATCTGCTCAATACAATCAGTAATCTGATCACATGTCGGGATACTAGTGAGATAGACCTCGTCTATACTGTAGTCCAGTATATGCTACATGTGGGGTAA
>NW_007514657.1:0-242 GCF_000475195.1 Diaphorina citri
GTATTGCTTAACTATTCATGTTCATGTTAATATTTCCTGAGCCCTACAGCAAGAGATATACTCCTTGCTTCTGGCATCAGCAATGCCAGATAATTCGGGGAAATCTTCATCCACTTCAGCTTTAATAACTAAAAGATGCTTCTGTACTTGATGCATGTGATGTCTCATGAGATCCATGGTTAGGATAGTAAAAAGCAAACTATGTCCCCGAGGATATGCCATAAGTCAAACCAGGATATCAT
>NW_007514658.1:0-242 GCF_000475195.1 Diaphorina citri
TCTCATTAATATTTTAATAAAAATTAAAATTGACATTTTGACGTTCAAAGCAATTGCGTACAAGTGTCAAATTGATTCCAAGTTCAAGGACAGATTTCTAACTGGACTGATTAGAAAGAAGAAAAAAAAAGTGTGATTAAATGATTTAAGAAATAAATTTGATAAGACTGCATGAGAATCAAAGGAAAGGAGAAAGAAAAATGGGACAAGGGACCACTTTTCTTTTTGCCACTTTCTTATAT
>NW_007514659.1:0-242 GCF_000475195.1 Diaphorina citri
GCACTAAAAACTGACCATCGAAAATTTGACCCGATTACATTACTTTCCTTCCTATAGGATAAGGAAAGTAAAAATAGCAGTTATACAGTGACGTTAAACGTCTTAGACAAAGAAAGGCCTTGAAAACCAGTTTGGTGTCACCACAGTCCAATGTAAGCGTGAATTTTTCTTTTTCCTTTGAATTCGGCTAGAACAGTGAAGTAAAATGTATGGCAACAACAAAGGTCTGGCAACACCTTCAC
>NW_007514660.1:0-242 GCF_000475195.1 Diaphorina citri
TTGTTGTTGTTTTATGATGTCCAATTGGTTTTTAAAATGATTGATTGATGTAGCTTGAATAACTTCATTGGGTAGGCTGTTAGGCACAAAGTACACTGGAGAAACATGACACACTGCATTCCAATGTTGAGGATGTTGATTTGTTGGGTTCACTTCATTTCTTCAGGGTGTGTTTATGTACCGGGTTGAGATGAGCTCGGACAAGGTGAGATAGGATATTGTTTCTACAGTTTTGCATTGGA
>NW_007514661.1:0-242 GCF_000475195.1 Diaphorina citri
GCGGGTTCGAACCCGCAACCTGCGGATCAGAAGAGACGAGCCTCATTCTTCTTGTGTTACCATACATAGTAACAGCCAGCGGCGCGGCGCCGACGACAGCACGTTGAACTGGTTCACTGAAGTTAAGCAACGACGTTGGTATCCGAATGGGAAACCATCCAGGCAATAGATTAGTTGCGCTTACTTGGGTGATGTTTCAAAGTCATAGAGCAGGAAAAATGAGGACCAGCGGAATTTTTCTT
>NW_007514662.1:0-242 GCF_000475195.1 Diaphorina citri
CCACATGCGTCTAATGTAGCAGTTGTTTCATTGCTACGAAATAAAAACGGCGGTGGAACACTCATCTTTTTTTTTAAAAAAAAAGACCTTCTATAAAAAATAATATGTAAATTTTGACGGTAGGTATAAATTTAATAAGGGTTCAAGATTTAACGTCACTTTTTTTCAATATTCAGAGAAAACACGTCCAAGAATTATCTGAAACAATTATCAAACAGTCGTTACATATTCTTCACAATCAT
>NW_007514663.1:0-242 GCF_000475195.1 Diaphorina citri
GTGACACATATAAAGCCAACCCTTCATCTAACAGTTCAGAACATGCAACACAGAGATACAATCAGAAATGAAAGATGAATAAAAATTGTTACGTCGCTCATCTGATAGATCAATTATAATCCATCTTAATCCAAAGTCCAATATTAATCAATCATATTAGATTAATTTTAATTTGAGTACAACCCCCAACATTAATAATATGAAATCTATTGAAATTTAGTTTTTCCCAGTTACCAGTAAGT
>NW_007514664.1:0-242 GCF_000475195.1 Diaphorina citri
CAGACAAGCAGATATTGAGATTTATTTATGTACTGATATATGCTGATCTAATCCGACTATTTTCTGTGTTTCAGCTCGTTATTTGTAGTTGTGTAGAAGAACTGCACCAATATATTGACAAGTCAGAACTGACTGCAGAATACGGTGGAGACCTGGTGTATTGCCATCATCACTGGATTCAACAGAGAATAGTAAGTATGACTGGATTACAGAGGTCAGTAAACAGTCCAGATACTGCTGGC
>NW_007514665.1:0-242 GCF_000475195.1 Diaphorina citri
GATGGCATCTACACAAGCAGATGGAGTGTCTATGGCACTGGTACCTTCATCACAATGTCTTGTTACTAGAGGATCTATGGGGACACTGCCTAGGAATGGCACACTCAACTCGGCACACATTTTCTCAGCACCTCCACTGTCTTTGGAAAAGATTTCCGAGGGTTTCTGTTAAAAGAAAAGTTTCCTTCATAAGTTTGTACATTTATCTGAGGGTTTCTGTTGAAAAAAAGTGTGTTTCTTTC
>NW_007514666.1:0-242 GCF_000475195.1 Diaphorina citri
TTGGACCACAAGCCACTCAATTTGGGACAAGGGTTTCCTGATTACGAGTCAGCACCATCTCATGTCCCTAAAGGACTCGCTGATGCAGCTACTGGTAAGTTTCAAGCTGGATAGATAGTTAGAAGTCTATTTGGTAATTATGCAGAAGTCACGTCCGTGGAAAAGAAAAGCTCCTTTTTGTATTTAATCTAACCATATAATAACGCTAATCATTGCTCCAATTGTGAAAACTCCTTCTTGCA
>NW_007514667.1:0-242 GCF_000475195.1 Diaphorina citri
AATGTGTATGATGGACATTTTGTGCCTTTGGTTATTTTGTTCCTCCCCCTTTAATTCCTTTCTTCTTCCTCTTCTTCTTCTCCTCCTCCTCTTAGCTCTCCCTCTTTCCCATGTCTAATTCAAATTGCCTATAAAATCAATGATTATGTTATACCTATTCAAAGTTCGCCTATTGCTTTCTGTGTTGTCTTTTGCTTCCAATGCTTTTAAATCAGAGAGGATACTATAATTATATCGATGAG
>NW_007514668.1:0-242 GCF_000475195.1 Diaphorina citri
GGCTGGCCTACCTTTCTGTCAGCAGTTTCGGTGATTTCATTTAGACTTTAGGAATAAACAAATGGTAAGTTGTAGTATATCTGTATCTGAATTCCAAATATCTCCATAATGTAACCTTGTCATCATGTTGCTAATTTAGACGAATTTGATAGTAACAAAATATGAAAATGGCAAAGAAACATTGAGCCAATCACGTCCAAGAAATCTTCTTCAATCGCCATGTTTAAAATTCAAATGAGACA
>NW_007514669.1:0-242 GCF_000475195.1 Diaphorina citri
AGTAGGGTTAACCACTATCTACTTTCATCAATTAAAGTTCCTCCACTTTTATCAACTAAACGAGACATTTGATCACAATGGTAGTAGATGGCGCTGGTAAATGAATCAAAACAGAAATAGGAAGGGTACAAATTCCACAGCTTCAAAAGTACCAACTTCTTCAGAAATGGATTCCACAACAAAAGATCCAAGTCCAAATTTCAAAGTCAACAAAAGTCGAGCCAAATCGAAATCTCGGGAGT
>NW_007514670.1:0-242 GCF_000475195.1 Diaphorina citri
AGGGACAACAGGGGTATTTATACCAATGGCTTTCACCTAGAGGTATTTTAGATATGTAGGGTGTTACCCACATAACTCACGCGGGAGACCCGGCTTCGATTCCCGGCGGGGTCAAGAAATTTGTATCATCCAAATGATTGATTCCGTGACTGGCTGTTGCGGGGCCACTCAGCCTCGTGAGGAAAATGAGTAGCTATGACATATAAATGCGCATAGCGACCGGTGCCAGCATGGTACGTAAA
>NW_007514671.1:0-242 GCF_000475195.1 Diaphorina citri
TTTCATCGGAAATTCAGGGTAAGCTTTCGATTAAAAGTTCATTTGTATGGAATAAGCGCCTTCTAATCCCTAACCTAGAACCTTCAAAAGTGAACCGATTACCCTTGCAAGGAAAATCATCGCGCTCTAATCCAAACTCTGAGCTGACTGAATACTTGGGATTTGTCATAAGTAATCCAGTACCAGAAGTGGATGGACAAATTAAGAATTACTTCTTTATTCCCCATTAAATATTCCATTTC
>NW_007514672.1:0-242 GCF_000475195.1 Diaphorina citri
CGATCGACGAGGTGACTCTATGTTGTCAAGGCAGTGTGGACGGTTTCAGTCGACGTCGATCGACGGTGTCAACTGTGTGTGGACATCACAGCCTTAGAAATGTTAAGGTAAGCACTTATATTATAAGTAGCGCTTTATTTAGACCGTCAGCTTAGACCAAGTTGTTCCATTATAGTTAACAGAACTTGGCCATTAAGACTCACTTACAATTTTCCTGCATGCATTTTATTATAAGAAAAAAA
>NW_007514673.1:0-242 GCF_000475195.1 Diaphorina citri
AAAGAATTCTAAGATCTGTGCCCTATATCACCAATGTATGGAAAAGTATTTACAATTCCATATTTCGATTTAATTCGTCCAAATTCAAAATTCTGCTTTTCCATTGGCTATTACACTTCTTGTAAGATACTTTTCCATACTTTGGTGATATGAGGCACTGCAGAATCTGCAGATAAACCCTTGGACAGTGAAAATTAGACAGATTTAAAGCCTTGAATGGCCTTCACTGTTCGACAAATCTA
>NW_007514674.1:0-242 GCF_000475195.1 Diaphorina citri
TATAGATTATAGCTATGTATGTATGTCGTATCTTGTGAAAAATTTTGGACTGGAAAATTTTCAATAGGAAGAAGGAGAAGAAGACTAAAAGAAGAGGAGGAGGAGAGGAAGAAGAAGAAGAAGTAAAAGAAGAATAGCATGTCATATATACCTACTTCATGTAGGTACCTAAGGGAAGATCTTTTTACTTGGACAAAACCTCTCTACAGCCTCTACTCTCTGTGTAAAGGTAATCTCATCGA
>NW_007514675.1:0-242 GCF_000475195.1 Diaphorina citri
CTCGGAACGGCGGTCTCTCTAATATCCTCTCCTATTTCTCTCTTCGCTTTTGGGTATCGACTTACATTTGCAAAAAAAAAACCCGCTTCATTTCGACTTCTGTTAAGTTGACCGAATATCAACTTGTTTATCTGACTTAAAATCAAAGTGTTTAATTGCCTTAATTTCGACTTACCCCAGGTTCTGGCACGGTTTCACTCACAAAGTGCAATCTCAGATCTTGCAGTGAATTATAACAGGGT
>NW_007514676.1:0-242 GCF_000475195.1 Diaphorina citri
ATCTGGTGTAAGTAAATAAAACACGACGTTCTTTACCTATCCTATGACTTCAATTCTTAAATTGTGCCGATTTTGGGGAGGTCTTTTCTTTGTTTGTAAAAACTTGTTGCAAGGAAGAGTACATTACTTATAAAGCTGGATCCAACTGTCCACACATATCGATGCCGTCGATCGACGAAGTGAAGAGGTGAATCTATGTTGTCGAGGCAGTGTAAGGTTTCAGTCGATCGACAGCGCGGCGT
>NW_007514677.1:0-242 GCF_000475195.1 Diaphorina citri
CATAGATCGCCTCAAGCTTTTCTTGACGGTCCTAATGAAATTTTGGTAACTCTCAGCAAAGAGGAATGAACTTTTTCGTTAGTCTATTCATTTCTATCGGGTCGAATGACGGGATAATGACTTCCCAAGGAAAATGTTGTCTGGTACATTGCCCTACATGAAAACTGATCCATCAGCAACTTGTTGATGGAAAATTCGGAAACTTTCTGCTGGGACTTCGGTCTAGCGTTTGGTTAATGGGG
>NW_007514678.1:0-242 GCF_000475195.1 Diaphorina citri
GAAGAGAAAAAAGAGGAGGAAGGAGTGGAGAAAGAAATAGGAAATGAAAGCGAAATAAATGTAGAAGGAGGAGGAGGAGGAAGAAGAGAAGGAGGAGAAGTAGAAGGAAGAGGAAAATTAAAAGGAAGAGAAGAAGAAGGAGGTGAAAAAAAGAGAATGAGGAAGAAGAAGAAGGAGAAAGAAATGGAGAAAGAGGAAAAAGAGATGAAGGAGAAGGAGTTAGAAGAAGGAAAAAGATGAGG
>NW_007514679.1:0-242 GCF_000475195.1 Diaphorina citri
GTGATAGCAGAACCACGTTGGCTGCCACGGGACGCTGGTCTATACGCTATCCGAAAGAGGGGCTTCTTATAGTAGTTATGTGGGAGATTCAGGAAATCAAAAAGAGTGGTAGGTACTTGCCATCCTCAGCCAGTCTATAGTTAGCTTGGAGAGTAGCACGTCTGCCTTGTAAGCACTAAGTCGCGGTTTCGATTCCTGCGGCAGAAATCTTGCCCGGTACGGATTTTATAATAAAGAGATAA
>NW_007514680.1:0-242 GCF_000475195.1 Diaphorina citri
AAATATGATTGTGATAGATATTGCACACAGAATTTATCCATCTAGACTAGGGTCACTGGGCCTTTTAATAAATCATCACCACTCTCTCTATGCCACAACAAAATTCCCACAGCATATTTTGAATAGATGACTCAACTGTTGCAGGGTTTCCTGATAGCTTTCACGTCCGACTTCCTGCCCAAACTTCTCTACCAATACGAACACAACTGGAGCCTTGTCGGCTATGTTAACTTTACCTTATC
>NW_007514681.1:0-242 GCF_000475195.1 Diaphorina citri
ATTTTTCGTCGTGTAGAGAATACAAGACTAAGCCGTGGCTGTGGCTGTAGACAATGTGAATTGGTATTCTGTATTATCCTTGTTATCAGCATTGTTGTTGGTTTTGCTAAAGAATTTTTTCAAGTCAATTCCGACGGACATAGATATTACTGTATGCTTTAGATCTTTAGAAGTTTGTTGTTCGTCTGTGTGTTTGTAACAATGTAACATAGGTATTTCTACTTTACTGTTTAGTTCGGCTT
>NW_007514682.1:0-242 GCF_000475195.1 Diaphorina citri
AAATATTGTTGTTGTTACAAATGTCATTGCTGGCTTCCAAGGTGGGGCAGGAGTTAAGATTAAAAGATAAGGTAGTTTGAGGAACAGAGAGGACAGTTAGAAAAAAAAAAAGAAATAAATTCCCTCATTTCCAGGGTTATGATTTTAAAAATAAATACTCTCCTTGTCCATCCCTCTAGCTTAAGAGTTTAATATTGCACCGCATTGCTTTACATAATTATTATGGAATAAAAAAGTTTTTG
>NW_007514683.1:0-242 GCF_000475195.1 Diaphorina citri
TATGAAGGTCATCGTTCCCCAAAAGTGTTTCCTATTGGCAGGGTGTTCGTTGAGGGAAGTTTCACTGTAATTAAAGGAATAGCAATCTAACATTAAAATAGACTAGTAGTTCTGTGAACTGTAGACCTCACTCAGATTCTTTTGCCCAAGCTGAGAAGAAGGTATACGAATGAATGCTACATATTCACATGTATTAAATTAGAACAGAAGGAGTACGTCTTACGTAATAAAAAGGACAGAGA
>NW_007514684.1:0-242 GCF_000475195.1 Diaphorina citri
TTGTCTTGCCTAAAAGGTTTTAGGTATCCAAGCTTTCACTCGGTTGTACGAGTAAACAATACTTTGAACGACTGTTTTCACACTCATTGATATCAAGTACAAACCCTTTTTAATTTGGATCTATCTTTTAATCTGTGTAAAGTGTCTTGTGTTGTAAATGAGATTAGTTAGTGTGTTTTAGGTGTTTGTGTAGTAACTTGTGTAAAGACTTACAAAGATTTTAAAACGAGATGGAAACTGGA
>NW_007514685.1:0-242 GCF_000475195.1 Diaphorina citri
ACTGCCTGTCACACAGTCTGATCGTAGTTGGCTGACATTAAATGACCGTAGGTACTACTAGAGATATAGGGACGTAATTGGATTATTGGATATTGGTGCTTTATTTAGACAAAGACTGTCAAATTAGGACAAAGTAGTCTCTTTATCTCAACGTCACCAGTTTAATACTTTAATATTGCACAGTAATGATTGAGGTAAGGTAGTGATTGCAAAGGACCACTCGGTTGATGGCACGGTGTAAT
>NW_007514686.1:0-242 GCF_000475195.1 Diaphorina citri
AGAGGTAGACAGAGATAAAGAAAAGAAGGAGAAGGGTGGAGAGAGAAAAGAAGGAGAAGAGGGAAGAGTGGAGAGAGAGAAACAGGGCAGATGAAGACGAGACTTTATATGAAAGAAAGCTCAAGGTGTATTTTCCAATGGTCAGTCGTCAGTTTGCCGAAAGGGAAATACGCCTTTTCTCTGTCAACTGACTGATGGGATTCGAACCGCAATCTTTTTGCTACGAACTCGATACAAGGGAC
>NW_007514687.1:0-242 GCF_000475195.1 Diaphorina citri
CTTACTCATATTGTCTCTCTACTCTCTATATCCCTATGATACTTTCGTTCTCCATTATTGCCTCCGGGAGAATCCTTCAGCTCTTTTTTCCCTCATTATATTCCCTTCCTCCCTTTTCCCTCCCTCCCTCTCCGTTTCTAATATTGTTCCCTACATGCAAATGACTCTAGGGGAAAGTGGGGCAGGATGGGAATGACTCTTGGGGAAGGCGGGGCAGGATGGGGAACTTGATGTCATTACGC
>NW_007514688.1:0-242 GCF_000475195.1 Diaphorina citri
AGCGGATTTTATCCTGAACGGATAGGTAATGTTCTCGGAAGGTCTGGCTCTCTCCTATCCTGTCTTCCTTCTCTCTTCGATTTCGGGACGATAAGACCTTCGAAGTTACAGTTCCCTCTATCAAACCTCTTCAAAAAAATTCATTCTATTCCTGTTCTTTAACTCTGCTCCTGGAACGGGACCCACATAGGTCCGGGCCTGACGATATTGGTGTCTCTATTCAAATCGGAGCAACACAGGAA
>NW_007514689.1:0-242 GCF_000475195.1 Diaphorina citri
TCCAATACTTTCTTATTACCTTGTACCTATAGATTTCCTCTACATATATACAACCTAATAGAAAGTAAAAACACTTTGCATTTGAATATTTCATAATTTATTTTCATTATTTAGATCTGGTGCTGAAGATCACAGCGTAAGTAATAACAAAATGAATATTCTCTTTTTTACTTTCTATTACTACAGTGTAGCGGAGCTATACTAGTAATGAAAGTATTGCAATCGGTCCAAATTTTCAAAAT
>NW_007514690.1:0-242 GCF_000475195.1 Diaphorina citri
GTCTGAACCTTTGTTGTCTCAGGGCGTATGACTGGTCTGTAAGTTGACGAAATTTGGGCTCATGGAAGTTCATGTATAAAAGTACAAATATGGAAAGCTGTTCTGGAGTCAGGCATGGAATTCGGTTATTACCAAAGAGCATTGTTTTGATTTTTCTTTGGAG
Source organism: Diaphorina citri (assembly GCF_000475195.1). Classification (NCBI taxonomy): domain Eukaryota; kingdom Metazoa; phylum Arthropoda; class Insecta; order Hemiptera; family Psyllidae; genus Diaphorina; species Diaphorina citri. Next base: position 164 of record NW_007514690.1, read on the forward strand.
CGTATTTAAAGGGTTAAGGGTGTACTGGGGTGCGTAGGTATACAGTGTCACTCCGTATCTAAGAAGCGAGTCTATTAGG
>NW_007514691.1:0-242 GCF_000475195.1 Diaphorina citri
ATTTATTGTTATGTAGAAGTGTGATAGAAAGTAACTAAAAAACCATTAGATTTAGATAAGTCACGAGATAGATAGGTAGTTCACCAGAGTGGCCATTATTTTGGTGTTTGTCCAAAGACATAGGATGAATATACATGAAATTTACTAATAAACGCTTAAAGATCCACCGCCAGGTGAGATTCAACCATTTTCTTGGGGTTATTTTTCAAAATCTCTGTTGTCCTTAAGTTCTTAAAATTATT
>NW_007514692.1:0-242 GCF_000475195.1 Diaphorina citri
TCCCGTAGGCGATGACGTCATAATTCATGACTCCCGCTTCGTTTGATTGTGCGCAAGCGTTTCTGCGCATTTTGACGTAAAATCTGACGTCACAACTCTTCGAACTTTTTCATTAGAACGGCAATTAAACATTAAATTTTTGACCTTTTAAAGTTACTTTTTCCGAGTTTTGACCTCAGATTTGGATTTTTCACAACTTTTTACATAGAAATCGACCTTTTATTAATAATATTTTCCCAATT
>NW_007514693.1:0-242 GCF_000475195.1 Diaphorina citri
AAGTAAAAAACAAAAAAAAAAGAAAGAAAGATAGAAATTCTCCAACAAAACAGCGAGGAAATGAAGTTTATCTCTCCTAAAAGTTGTTTATCTGACCTAACTATAGGTACTTGAAAGTTGCAGGAACAGATGTGACCAGCAGAAGTCTTTAGTTAAAGTTTTGACCAGTCTAGTTAGCTTAGTTGGTAGTGCGTCTGCCTTGTAAGCGCTAGGCCGCGGGTTCGATTCCCGCCCGGGGCGGA
>NW_007514694.1:0-242 GCF_000475195.1 Diaphorina citri
TGACGTAGTTTTTCAGGATACAGGTAAGTTATCCCTACTTCCAGAGACGTTTATGGGTATTTTAAACCATCTGGATGGAGATTGGTTTCTAGTTTTCCTCCAGAAAAACCTCCCCCCAACTATTCCACTCAATCCCTTCTCCGATATGGAAAGAGTTTCCCAGCTGGAGGACTACCCATGTGTTTTTAATGTCTCTGGCAGACAGGCTGGTACTGTTTCAGCTTAACGTCCTCCAGCGGGAC
>NW_007514695.1:0-242 GCF_000475195.1 Diaphorina citri
GAAGCTTTAAATACTAACTCGTCATCTGCTCTTGTGACAGAGTGATGACTGTAAGGAGGAAGGACAAATGCTATCAAAGGAAGAACAAAGGAAGAACTTACTAATTTCAGTAAGTGGTACCTAAGTAGGGGAGTTTCGGAGGTCAGAAAGAATTGTACAGAGGAAGGAAAACTGTGCCTCCCCTAGCTTCCTCAGAAGACACACCACTGATTGAAAATGTCAGGGATCAAATCAGACGATTC
>NW_007514696.1:0-242 GCF_000475195.1 Diaphorina citri
TGGTATACAGCCCTGGCTACAACACTGGTTAGGCCAGGCTATAGGTATAGCTTGGAGGGTAGCATGTCCATCTTGTTAGTACAAGGTCATGGGTCCAATTCCTGCCAGGGCAACAAGTTTGTTCTTGGGAAACCAGGCTTTCTCCAATCCTGTCTTCTTCCTTTCTATGATTTTGGGACAATAAGACCTCTATTGTTACAGTTCCTTCTATCAAACCTAAAAAAAAAAAAAAAAAAAATCCT
>NW_007514697.1:0-242 GCF_000475195.1 Diaphorina citri
GTGTAGCTTTCGTCTTGCAAAATGTATTGCATTCGAGGATGGTTTCACAATACCCGTTGATTATTCTCTTTGTTAACTCTGTTTAGAACACATTTTTCATGTTTTGATCCCTGTCAAGCACAATTTTACTTTCACACAATTTGTTATTCGCTTACTTTTGTTTCATTACAACATAGTGTCGCATTTCTATTATGGCACACCCTATTTGTGGAATACCCAATCCATATTTGTTTTACTTTCTA
>NW_007514698.1:0-242 GCF_000475195.1 Diaphorina citri
TCCCCAAACAAAGAAACTCTATGTGAAGAGGAAACCAAAACTAGTGATTGTAGATGAAGACTCTGACAATGAAATAGACCGAAGAAAACAACCGGTCAGAAAGAAACCCAAATTAGTTTCATCAGATAGTGAAAATTTGACCAAAAACCATATAAAAAGAAAATTAAAACAAACTCAATCAGATGACATGGGTAACCATTGTACAGTAAATCACTCAGAACCTATAGTACAACAAGAAGAAG
>NW_007514699.1:0-242 GCF_000475195.1 Diaphorina citri
AAAGCCTTTGTTTTAAGGATCCCTACAAACGATGAGTCAGCCTTTTGCAATTGCAGAACCACAACCAGTGGTATCACATATACCTACTGGATACCTACCCCCGATTTAATATTATGTACGTTTACCGTTTACCTATACCTAATATAAGATTTTGGTGTAAGAATAAACCTGTTTTGAATGGCAGGGTGGTTACTATATGACATGTCACATGTACGAACTCTTACCGTCGTATGTATGAAATC
>NW_007514700.1:0-242 GCF_000475195.1 Diaphorina citri
CGAACGGTTTGTCCGATTTAGATGAGAGTTGGCAACCATGTTCACCACATACAAGAAACGTTGTCATTAGAATTTGGAGCCAATCGGGCCATCGAGGGGCCCATAGCGGCCCTCTTTCTGAGTGAGGTCTACAGTTCAATGAACCACTAGGAGATTAACGACCCTTAATGTCCTCAAGGGGGGATCTCTGTGATCCGTTCTTAGTGAATTATCGGATGACCTTTTTTAGTCGAAAATTGGAG
>NW_007514701.1:0-242 GCF_000475195.1 Diaphorina citri
ATTCTATGGGAAGCATCAAAATTCAAGACAAACCGGACGCCAAAGAAATCAAAATTGAAACAAAATTCCATGGAGTAAAAATCATCAAAATTAAACGCTTCTACAGAAGAAGATCCAAATTCTACACCGAAGAACACAAAATTGAAAACAAAATTCCATGGCGCAAAACCATCAAAATTCAAGAAGGTAGAAACTTGTCCAAGAAATCAAAATTCGAACCAAAATTCCGTGGAGTGAACCAC
>NW_007514702.1:0-242 GCF_000475195.1 Diaphorina citri
GAAAAAAAAAAAAAAAAAAAAAAAAAAAAAAACGTAAAAAAGGTACCTAGATAGGTACCTACCGTACGGAGAATGTATGACTATTAGGTATTCAACTTATCTATACCTACCTTCTTGTGGTATTTCTGTCATTGGTTAGCACTTTTCTAAAGTCTAATTTATAGTCTGTTTGAAAACTCGTCCAAAAACGCGAAATATCCAAGCGTGACCTTCCCAATGAAAGTTTTTATCCAAGATAACTC
>NW_007514703.1:0-242 GCF_000475195.1 Diaphorina citri
GTAATATTATCATTTTATTGTGCATAAATTTACTTACAAATATGACAGTACACTCATCAAAGGCGAAATTGGTCAAGCAACCGTTGACGTAGGTTAGGTAAAAGACGTAGATCAACTCTACATAAAAGGAATAAACAACTTCGTTTTAAAAGATCTTTTACTTACTTAAATAATAAAAAGTCAAGTTATTTTTCCTTTCTTCTGAACGTAAGGTGTTTTGAGTTTTAAAGTAATTCAGTCCA
>NW_007514704.1:0-242 GCF_000475195.1 Diaphorina citri
CGCGAACATAATCGCGAAATCCGCGAACATAATCGGTAAATCCGCGAACATAATCGCCAAATCCGCGAACATAATCGCGAAATCCACGAACATAATCGCGAAATCACATAGGTACGATAGGTGATAGGTAACATACCTATTATTAAAAACAGATAAACAAAATAGAGAATCCAAGGGACCAGCTCATTTTTTCTTTTAAGGCGGTTTAATACAACATTTTCTCGTTTATAAAGGTTTAGCAA
>NW_007514705.1:0-242 GCF_000475195.1 Diaphorina citri
TAGGTGCTATATCAGAATAGAAGCAAAGGATAGACTTTGATAAGGCATTTGACACGATGGACCTTCTCTAGCACAGGGGTCCAAATGAACCATATCCAAGAAGAATGCTATATTATAGCATCTCTTAAAGCATTGAATGAAATCTACGGTGTTCTGTTTTTACTACTATCATTATGATCGACGCGGTTCCAGTTTTTGAGACATGCTTGTAAGGATGCGTTGGTTGTCCATCGCCCTGAGAC
>NW_007514706.1:0-242 GCF_000475195.1 Diaphorina citri
CCGCCTAAGACGAGGGGCGGTCGTTGGGTGGTCCACGCGGTAGTTGGGCGGGTTAGGAGGTTGCCGGCTGTGGATAAGGGAAATAATTGTCATTCGTCTATTTTTGTAGGTACCTACGTCAAATGATTTTGGTTTCGTATGAAATGGATTTTTAGAATTTGTGTCTGGGGTCTTATAACTGTTAATATAGGTTAATTATTCAGAAGCCGTGACAATGAAAAAGAAAGCTTCTCTTTGTGTTT
>NW_007514707.1:0-242 GCF_000475195.1 Diaphorina citri
GGAAAAGTCATGGAATCTGAAAATCGGCCATAAAGTCATGGAAAAGTAATGGAATATCGTCAAATTTTAAAGAAAACCCGGAAAAGTTATGGAATTTGCCGTCACCCGGTCAAAAATTGAAAATGTTCAAATTAAATATCAAATTTTTTCCGAAAAACGGCCTGCGGCGCATTCTTGATTTTCCTTGACGTTCTGCATATTGCATATTTTACTTAAATGAAGGGGTAATCTTACTGATTTTT
>NW_007514708.1:0-242 GCF_000475195.1 Diaphorina citri
CGAGTGCATTGCCGTGTCCTACATCTATGGACTGAAGAGGTGAGTTCAATTTGTTAGAAAAGCCAGCCTACAGACTAGCTCTGTTGTATGGTGTTGTAGTCATGGGGCTATCAAGGGAGGGGTGATGGCCCTTGGCTGGAAGTCCTTCCTTGGTTTTCTTTGGTTGACCATAGACCAGGTCGTCCCGGTACGTAGAACCGGCCATCGTGAGTTCTGTTATAATAAGACGCTCGCCTAATAAG
>NW_007514709.1:0-242 GCF_000475195.1 Diaphorina citri
TTTGGGAATGTTTTCTTTTCGCTACGAAGGGCTAGGTGCATAATTAAATAGTATCATATTTATACGTATGATGAAGTATTTTTGATATTTTTTAATTGTTTGTTCTCGATTTGACGAAAATATAGATACCGGCTTAGAAGTTTTTCCCCCCTCAAAACCATAATATATAGATACATAGAAGGGTGTGAATTGGGAAATATGAATCTGCAGAACTTGAAATATACATATATATGTAGATGGAT
>NW_007514710.1:0-242 GCF_000475195.1 Diaphorina citri
GTATTCTTCACCCTTATTATCATTGAGACACCAGAGGTCAACTAAAAGCTCTAAGCAATATGGTAAGTCTGATAGGTAAATAGGTATTGATATTGAAGAGGGTAAGACATATACAAAAATCTGGTGTGAACATCACACGACTTTCTATTACATTTGCGGAATACATTAGGTATTGATATTGAAGAGGGTAAGACATATACAAAAATCTGGTGTGAACATCACACGACTTTCTATTACATTTG
>NW_007514711.1:0-242 GCF_000475195.1 Diaphorina citri
TGACAAGTTTAACCCGTACGTAAGTTGATACTTTGAGTCATTCTTCTCTACTTAAATGGAAATACCTACATTTTCAATTTTACTGATTTAAATTAGCTCCTTTATCCGTAATGAAAATTGAAATAAGAATCATTTATTATGCACACTTTTTACTTTTCAAGCTTGATAATAAAACCTAAATTCGAAGAGAAAATCCGAGATCAAGAAAAATCAATGCATCAGATTAGATCAAGATCATTAGA
>NW_007514712.1:0-242 GCF_000475195.1 Diaphorina citri
CTTGGAAGAATCAAGAATGTACATGTCTCTTCCTCAATTTGATACAGCAAAAACCACACTCAAGAATGAGGCAGTCAAAGTCGGAGATCATGTACGAAGAATGAGGAAGGCAGAGGGACAAGGATTCTGATCCAATTCTGTACAAAGTTCGCACGGAAGCCAACGCCATGGTTGACATGGATGAGTTCGATCTTCCCCAAGGGTATTAATCGACACAAGTTGTCTCATATCATTTGTATGAT
>NW_007514713.1:0-242 GCF_000475195.1 Diaphorina citri
TAGACCTTAAAATTTGAGGAAAAGGTATTTGAACTTAAGGAGCCTTTTGATTTGGAAGTTAGGTATGGTAAGTAATTTCAACTTAAGGAACATAGAACTTAGGTAGGTTGGTATGTACTATGGACCTTGGAAACTTTTGGATGTTTTATTTAGATTTATTATAGTGTGCCAACATAGAATTATAATGTTATATACACCTTTTGGATGTTAGATACATAGGTAATTTGGAAGAGAGAGCAAGA
>NW_007514714.1:0-242 GCF_000475195.1 Diaphorina citri
CATTGACTGACACAAGTGAGACAATTACTGATTGACTGACAAACCAGATGACTATGCCTATAGCCTGATAGGTAGGCACTAGGCAGTAGGCACACCTGTTTTTCCGTAGAAACATCTGTTAACTTGGCCTAAATCAATCAGGCGGTAATTGGTCGTGTCACGTGTACGTAAATCTAAATCTAATCTAAATAATGGTCGATCCAGCCTAGTTAGCTAGACGGTAGCACGCCTGCCTTGTAAGC
>NW_007514715.1:0-242 GCF_000475195.1 Diaphorina citri
AGTATTTTGTTCTCTAATTCAGGAACCGATTCATTAGCATTATCTTCAAGACCAAAAATTATCAGGTTTTTACGCCTCTTATCATGGTCTAAGTATTTAATCTCTTTGGAATGCTTAACTACCTCCTCTCTAATAGGCTGTAAGGTGGTATGTATATTATCAAGCTTCTCATTGATTTTCTGACTTTCGCTCAGTAGTGACTCACGTTGCGAGGCTTTGATGCTCGCAATCTCCTGAAACAA
>NW_007514716.1:0-242 GCF_000475195.1 Diaphorina citri
TAACATTCATAACTTACAATGAATCACAAGAAAGAGCCAAAGAATCGCAGGATAAAATGGACGGAACTTATAACAATATCCATGAAAGTCATGAAACTATCAATTTTCAAATTGAATAAAGAAAAGCTGATGCATTTCCTAATTAAATCAACATAAAATCCATGTACCACAGGTCCAAGTATTCTAGCAGTCCAACGTGATATTGACACTGAACCATCGTCCATATTCAGCATCAAATTTAC
>NW_007514717.1:0-242 GCF_000475195.1 Diaphorina citri
GTTCCATCAAGGCCAGGGGATAGCAGCTTGGGCAGGGGAAAAATACTGGTGGTGGTGGTTCTAAAGTTAATAAAAAAAACTACTATTTTGAGGGTTTTAGGTATGGTTTTGGGGGGGTCTACTCTCATAACTTTTTCGATATCTCTAACCGTTTCGATATCTCTAACCGCCATTAAGTGGTTATTACCGCCTGTGGGAGGAGCCCGGTGCAACTTTTGCCAATTTTCAGATTTTCCCTTTAC
>NW_007514718.1:0-242 GCF_000475195.1 Diaphorina citri
TGCTGCTTCAGGTCCAGAAGTCAAGATCAAAGACCATATCGAATAGTCATTATCTTGTGTACACGAAGATCTGGAAATAGATGAACGTGTACCTGAAGATGTCACAATAGAATCAACCCACCAGTGACCATCACATAAGTGGAACTAAATTTATAATTGTGTTGTATTCTTCGGTTTCGTAAATAATGGCAAGAAGTCGAAGATATTTCAGCAATGTCACTGTCGTACGAGTTCTACGAGAT
>NW_007514719.1:0-242 GCF_000475195.1 Diaphorina citri
GTAACCAAATTCCTCCTGTTGCAGTACAATAGTCCTAAACTAAAATGGACACGGCACACAACGGATCAAGAAGAGACCGCCTCAACATAATTATTCCTCCTGCCTGTTTCTAAAATTATTAAGCCCTAGTACAAATAGTCAAATACTCGCTTTGCACGGGGAATAATACCCTGTAGGTAAAATTTGACTAGCACAGAATGTTTTAAAGTCAGGTAAATGAGGGCAAGGAGGAAGAGAAGGGT
>NW_007514720.1:0-242 GCF_000475195.1 Diaphorina citri
TTTTTTTTTTTTTTTTTTCATTGTTGTTTTTCTAGGTATATTTAGTGGCAGGATTCTCTAAAAGTAGCTCTTCCACCCAACAACTATCGGAAAATGCAAAATCTCACTATTTCTCCCAAGGAAATTCGGGTGTCACTATCACTAGATTAGCAGGACCACTAGTCAAAACTAGTCTAACCACTAGTCATCTAATGGAAGTCTTCAACTGTTGAACTACCCTGTATCAAAGTTACCAAAGCCAG